>NC_086446.1:442035351-442257851 GCF_028390025.1 Pseudophryne corroboree
AAGAGAAATGGTGTTTAGTGGCGATAACGAACAATTCACGAGACATGTGATCATGTGGTATCGCTATATCGATTATATTTTTGTAATTTGGGATGCAGGACAAGAACTTTTGCTTCAGTTTATTGAGAAACTCAACTGTAATAGCCTAAATTTGAAATTGACTTACGAAATCAGTGATACTGAAATTTCCTTTTTGGATATAAAAATATATAAGAACAATCACGGTCAGATAAAAACTAAATTTTTTCGTAAAACCACAGCCACTAATACGCTACTACACCAGACGAGCCATCACTTTCCGCCGACTGTGGAGAATATACCAAAAGGTGAATTCCTGCGGTTGCGCAGAAATTGTTCTGAAGCCAGTATATTCCAACAACAGAGTGATGAACTCACACGGCGGCTCAGAGAGAGGGGATACAGCCATAACTCTATCAAGAGAGCCAAACATTCCCTAAGAAATGTTAATAGGGAATCATTAATGTTTGGGGGAAACGATACTACAACTAAACACAAGGAGGAAGTGAGATTCATTAGCAATTTTAACAGTGAATGGAGACTAATCAAGAATAGTCTTCAGAAACATTGGCATGTTCTCTTGGCCGACACGGATCTCTCAGGACAACTCGGACCAACTGTATCTATGAGTTGGCGTAGAGCTCCAAACATACGTGATCACCTTGTCAGGAGCCATTTCACTCATACTGGTAGGTTCTTTTGCATGTGGATCTTGCAAGGCTTGCCAATTTTATGATTAGGAAAAAGGAAATCATGGACAGATATGGCAACAATATAAAGATCAAGGACTATATTAATTGTCGAACCTCTGGGGTGGTTTATTGTATCCAATGTGAATGTGGTGCCAAATATATTGGAATGACCACGAGGATGCTAAAACAACGCATCCTCGAACACATTGGAACAGTGAGGAATGCTGCTTTGGATATGAGCAGGGGAAGACAACTGACTACTGTGGCCAGACATTTTCATTACAAACATAAGGGTGATCTGAGGACTTTCAAAGCATTTGGCCTAGAGACAGTACATCTTGGCATCAGGGGGGGAGATCTCACCAGAGAACTACTCAAACGTGAAAGTCGTTGGACATTTGAACTGGATGCCTTGACTCCGGGCGGACTTAACGAACATATCAACTACAGCCCTTTTCTGTGACAATACCCACATTTATCTGTCATTTTGAATCATTCCTCTTATATATCCCCACCAGGCTTAAAAACAGAAGTAACTGATAAAATACATCTCTTTCCCTCCTCTGCCTTGTCTTTACCTTTGCTTTTCCTCTGCTCCGCCTCCTCCCTTTTGGTAACTAACTACCTATGAATTCTTGCCCCCAGTTACATCCAGTATCATTTTCCTCTGCCTATAGGTAGATTTGTAGGCGCCTACCCATGTATGTGCATGTATATGTACACATATAAGGAGAAATGCATGGGTCCTTATGTATCTATACTTATATACGGATGTGCCTAAAAAATAAAAAATAAAAAATAACAAAATAAAACATAAATGATAAAAATTAAAAATAATAAATTACGTATATATAAAAAATATAAAATTTAAAAACATTTAAAAATTAGTTAAATAAATAACAATGTTAATTAAATCATTACATTCAACCTCATCTACTTCAATTCATTTCTTTTCCTGTCTTCTCCCTTCTAAACATATGTATAATAATTTTTCTAAAGTGTAGGTTGTGTTTATTCTAATACTAGGTGTGTATTTATTTATTTATTTATTTATTGATGTACGTGTGCTTGTGCATATATAGGTGTATGTCGTCAAAGTCGGAAAAATATCATGTTACACGTTGCCATATATTCACCTCATGCGCTTGCTCGCTGCACGTGCACATTCTCTCCCGTGCGTGCGGATACTCGCAGCTGCGTGATGGCGCCTCCTCGGCCATGCGCTCGAGCGCGTGGTATGGGCATTTATGGTAGAGTTTGTGTGCATCTAGCGGGCGACTCAATCGTTAAATAATAAAACCAAATAGTATGTTTTATAGATAATGTTCCCCTTAATAATGACTGTAAGTTTGTTTAATGTAACTGGTCGCTGGACAGAGAAATTCCTCTTTGCATGATACGAAGAGTCAGACAGGGTTTGAGCAGTGGTGTTTGGTACCTAACTAAAGAACATTTTATTAGGAACAATCCGGTGCTGGTTAGGTAAAGATTAATCGCTCCTGCGTATAGTTATGTCTATTAGTAGTTTCTGGACATTTACTATATTTGCGGTTCATTATCCATGCGGCGGGAATTCTGAGATTCCCTCCCACCTGAGCAGTTTGATATAGTCACAGCCCACCTGTTCAAACTAACCTATGACCTTTTGTTATAATGCGAGGAGACATTCCTGTGTCCAATGAACAATAAGATTGTAGGGCCCTTTGTAGTACACTGTATGTTGTGTATATAAGGGTCACTGTCCCCAGACCGGCCAGTACTCTCTCTCATCAACATTTATCTCTGATAATTGGGGGACTGGATCCGGTTGCGCTAGCGAGTGTTCCCCGTATGGTATGTTTCTCTGTGGCCACTTTGTTACCCGTTTTAATGTTAGCCATTCATTCTTAGTCTATGTATTTGTGTTTGCGATCGTTCGCTATTGTGTATATTTCTGTTTAGTTATTCTGTTAGATATTAATGTTAGCCTGTAGTGTATGAACTGTTAACTGTTTTTTTCCCTTTTACTTAGCTAAATATTGTTAGTAAAGGTGTTGGAACCTTAACAAGGTATCGAGTGTTTATTAAATTGCAGAGGGTAATAGGAGCGTCTCAATCGCTCAAGCAGCTTTAGTATTAACAAGGTTAAGCAGCGTTATATCGCTACAGTATTTCAGTACAAGGTTTACAGTATAAGAGTATCTTTTCTGTGTGTTGCATTCAAGGTTTACTGAGTGTCATTCCGTGAGCGTCTGCGCCGCTCGTGTTCCCCTCGTGGTCTCGAGCGTCCGCTACGCTGGTAGCGTAGCATTACGGTAGTCGGCCGCCTATAGCGTGCTCGACACTACGCATTAAGCTGTGAGCGAGCGTGTCGCATGTGCATCTCGATCACGGCCGAGCGTATGCAACGCTAAGTGCGTACCCTTACGGTACCCCATACGCCAATTGCGTACTGAGTCTCTTACCTGTATATAGTGAAGGTTATAATACAAATAATCAGCTTTATCAATTGGGGCCTCGTCCGTCCTCCACATATCCACACTGGTGAACACAGACTTTATCTGTCAGCAAAGGGCGGGAACGCAGTATCCCTTCGGATACAGTGGTGCTGACTAGATAAGCGTCTGTTACGCTACGCTGTAGGAGTGCTGGGGTGGAATCCGGAAGGTAGGAAGGTAAGAACAATACGCTATTATCTTGTATAACTGTTTATTTCTGTTTTGCGTACGCACACACGCACACACGCACACACCTGCATTGTTGCGGCTCACTCTCTTGTTGCCATTAGAATCGATTATTAGACACGTGCTGAGGAAATCTGGTGCTATTTAGTTGAGATTATAAAGGATAATTTTTAAGGAAATAATTGTAAAGGACACGCACACAGCATAGCAAATACTGTGTGGTGTACGGTAAGCGATTACAGTTGAACATCGTTTACATTTATAGAAGCGTGTTAGTTGCGTTGCTGTGGGCATATCTGGACATTGTGCATACGTGTCTCGGGCAACGTGCGAGATTACGTACGCAACACAAAGGCATATGCACGTGGCGTGTTTATGCAATGGAGCGTACGGATACGCCCACCGAAACTCAAAACACACGATAACATTGTTTTAGTGGGGGAGGTATAGTATAGCCACCTGATAATAGCACAGGTTTGTTCAGTTTCCAAAAAGCTTAGTTAAAAGAGAACCTTTTTCTACTGCAAAACCCAGGGATTGAACTACTGCCTGTATAAAAGGAATTTCTGTACAGAAAGATCAGTGTGTATATGAGTGAGTAGGAGTGAGTGTGGAAATAAAGGTATTATTTTGTGAACCCAGAAATCGGGATCCCGTCGGAGACCACATAAGGTGAGTGGACACTTGGTGGCGTGGGACTGGCTTGCCCGCGTTAACATTATACAAGGTAAAAGGAGCAAGTAGTATCCGCAGACAAAAGGACTGCGAAGGTTTAAGCGCAGCCCGGGGGGTTTTGCGTATTACCCATATAGACAAGTTGAGCTCCGGCTGAAGGTTTCACAGCCTAAACAACTGATTCCGTTGGTCGTACAGCGTATAAATATTAAGTTACTTATGCGCAGTGCAACTGGACCGCACGTAATTGTGTGCATTAGTTTGTTACCTTGATACCCATTAAAATTTACTGTGGGATCATAAACGCTATTTGTACATTCTAACGTGATTTGTGTAGGTTTTTGTTATTTTAAGGGAGTTTCGCTGTTCACTCAGGAAATCTCCAACAACCAATACTTACTGGGGAGGGTAGCATACTCCAACACGCCCCAGTAAATAGAGGTTACAAACTGTAAAGTGAGTGAAGGCACTAGTTGAACTTTCACCGTCGCCTTACTGCGGGCAACTTGGTTTGTTTTGTTAGAATTTGCTGAGCAGCAATATCTGCAAACAATGGGGGCCAGTTGTTCAAAGAAGGGACGTCCAACAAGGGTTCACGTTGGTATTTGTTGGCCCAAAGGGTCAGCACGGTATATAATGTGTGAGAAATACGGATCACACACACAGGTATTTTGCAAAGAATGGGAACGAATGACTGAGGATGATGGGGAGCAGTTTCCCCGGGTAGGCAGTTTGAACCCTGAGGTATTGCAGAATCTAAGAAAAAGGATAGGTCAAATAAAATCTGCAAAGCAGAGGATTAGACATTATGATTGTTTACAGGTATGGCAACAGGAAAGTGAAATACAACAGGAATTAGCTCAGAAAGCAAATTCAAATCCTGGTAGGAGTCTGATAGCAACGGCACCACCACCGTATATAGTAGGGGAAAAAGTGGCTGCAGAGAATGACATGCGGGTGTACAATAAGGTTGTACTTAACCAATGTAGTAATGATAAGAATAAAATGAAAGATAATGCAAATGTTGATACTAACGCTAACCCATGCAAGTTGTATCCCATTTTAAACTTCCCCCAGGAATACGACCAGGAAGATGAGCCCACTACGATTTCAGCTCTCTCTCTAGCGGCCACCATAAACGATACTTCAGTGGTCATCGCCCAACCAGTAAGAGTGGTATCAAAGGCACATAGTTCAGGGACAGGTGAGGTTGTATCTAAAGGTAAGTACGGCACTGTACAATATGCTGAAACTGTTGCACCACACACTGTAGAATCAACCCAGAGTGAAGTAATTATTATTAATCCTGTTAGAGTGATAGCGGTCCCCAATGGGAAGACCGACACCAATGGGGTCACACCCATCAGGAATATTGCAATGCACTGTCCCTGGTCCCGAGCAGAATTAAGAACAATTTTGTCTGAATTTCCTGATCCCAGAAAAGATTTAGCCGCATGTCAGAGGTTCATTAAGGACCTGGGTAACTCCACTGAACCTAACAACAAAGATTGGCGGACACTACTGAGGGCATGTCTGCCCTCTAGTATTGACCTTGTGAAATTTATAGCTGACTGTAAATTAGATGAAGAGGTACCCCTTAAGGATGAGTATAATCAAGATAATGTAACCAGAATCAATCTGCAGCTGGGAATATACTTCCCAGCTGTGGTAAAATGGAACAAAATTTTCTCCATCAAACAAATGGAAGGAGAAACTGCCTCTGAATATATCCACCGGGCACTGGAGGAAATGGCTAAATATACTGGGATCGTGGAAATTGAGGCAAATGTACACCATAGAGAGGTAGCGGTGTCCGTCTCGATGGACGGTTTAAAGGAGGTATTAATGAATAGGGTGCAAACCACCCAACCTAACTGGAGAGGTATGTCGGTGGCCGCCTTAAGAGAGACTGCTGTTGGGCACGACAGGAACATCACAAGATGCAGGGAGTCACAGAGTGATAAACTGATGGCTATAAGTATCCAAGCCCTTACAAGAAGGCCGCCTCAGTCTAAATCTCAGACTCCTGGTGGTAAGCCACATATGGTAAAATGTTACAATTGTAATAGGGAAGGTCATTTTGCACGTAACTGCACTAGTAACCCACAAAATGCATATAAAAACCCTAGACAACGACATGACATACGAGCTTGGGATCAAGGACTGCAGAGACGGAGTTATGAGCCACACGCAGGGGAAACAAGAAGGTATCCCCCAAGAAGAGACTGGCAAGTCTCTGATAATTCCCATTTACCCCCTTCACAGGTAATAGCTGCCAGTGCAATGCAGGGAGGTCACCACGCACCATAGGGGTGGGGCCACACCTGTAATCTGCAGCCAGTGAAATTAAATGCGAGCCTTGGAAGTGAACCCGAGGTCACAATTGATGTAGCTGGTAAATCTCTAAATTTCCTTGTAGATACGGGGGCGGCCAAGTCAGTGATAAATTCGACCGTGGGCATAAGAACCACTGGTAAAACAATTCCAGCCATGGGAGTAACAGGAGTAGTGCGACAATACCCTTTAAGCAAACCAGCAGAGATTACGATAGGGCCTTTGCATACCAAGCATTCTTTTCTGCTGGCTGAATCGGCTCCGACTAATCTCCTAGGGAGAGATTTACTGTGCAAAATGGGATGCGTCATATACTGTACTCCTGAAGGTGTGTTCTTGGACATACCCGAAAACCACGCTCAGGAAGCGCAGGATATGCTAGACTCCCCAACAAGATTAAAGTCACACACTGTTGTTGTAAATAGGTGTCCGTCCAAGGTAGAGGAAATGATTTCCCAGATACCGGAATCACTTTGGACCAAGGATGGACAAGACACTGGATTGATGGCAAACGTAGCCCCAGTAGTTGTGCAAGTAAAAGATGGTAGGATAGCTCCAAAAATACCACAATACCCACTGAAGCCAGAGGTAGAGTTAGGAGTTTACCCTGTAATAGAGCGCTTGTTACAACAGGGCATTCTGGTAAGGACGTCCAGCACTGCCAATAGTCCCATCTTCCCTGTTAAAAAGAGTGGGAGGAGGGGTTACAGATTAGTGCAGGATCTAAGAGGGATCAACAAAATAGTTGAGAGTCAATTCCCCGTAGTGCCAAATCCAGCTGTCATCCTTATGCAAATCCCTCCCACTGCCAAATTTTTCACTGTGATTGACCTCTGCTCCGCCTTCTTCTCGGTACCTCTGCACCCTGACAGTCAATACTTATTCGCATTCACATACAGAAGAGTTCAGTACACTTGGACTCGATTACCACAAGGTTTCATAGACAGTCCAAGTATTTTCTCACAGGCCCTGCATGATTGTTTACAGTCTTTCCAACCAGAGAGTGGATCAATATTGATACAGTATGTGGATGATTTACTACTGTGTTCAGATTCACTGGAAGCATCCCTGAGAGATACGAAACAACTCCTGTTTCATCTTTCAGACACAGGACACAAGGTTTCCAAGGACAAGTTACAATTATGCCAGACCCGTGTGAAGTATT
Organism: Pseudophryne corroboree; assembly: GCF_028390025.1. Taxonomy (NCBI): domain Eukaryota; kingdom Metazoa; phylum Chordata; class Amphibia; order Anura; family Myobatrachidae; genus Pseudophryne; species Pseudophryne corroboree. The sequence goes on from NC_086446.1 coordinate 442,042,899, forward strand.
TGGGACACTGTCTAACACAAGGACTGAGACACCTTACCGCTGATAGAATTCAAGCAATCCGTGACATGACCCTGCCACAAACCCAGCAACAGATTAGAACGTTTTTAGGAATGTGTGGGTATTGCCGTAACTGGATCCCAGGTTTTTCCATACTAGCCCTACCTTTACAGGAGATGGTCTCATCAAGCAAACCTGATCGGATTTCGCACACAGACGAATCCGAGATGGCATTTGAGAGACTTAAACAGTGCCTAACGCAGGCACCGGCATTAGGTATGCCTGACTATGGGAAACCCTTTGAGCTGTACGGAATAGAGAGTGCTGGGTGCGCAGCAGGTGTCTTAACCCAGAAGCATGGTGATGCCAGCAGGCCGGTAGCCTACTACAGCACCCAGCTAAATACGGTAGCGCGATCCCTCCCCACATGCTTGCGAAGTGTTGCAGCAATAGCATTGCTAGTCACAAAAAGTGAAGATGTAGTGCTAGGACACAACCTCACAATTCATACACCACATGCAGTGTCAGCCTTACTGAATTCGGCCCAAACCAGACACGTCTCATCAGCGCGGTTTACAAGATGGGAATTGGCATTGATGGCCCCCGTAAACATCACCATAAAGAGATGCAGCGCATTAAATCCTGCAACGTATCTCCCAGGTGTGCCTGGACAGGCACAAAGGGTGGAGGATGAGAGTGATGGTGAAGGAGGATTTAATACAGGGGATGACACGCATGATTTTATGGAATATTTGACCCAAAATTTCACGGCAAGGCCTGACATCAGTGACAACCCACTGGAAGATGTAGATTTTACTTTCTACACTGACGGTAGTTGTCACAGACAGACGGACTCGGGAGACTTGTGTACTGGATACGCAGTCGTAGATGACCAAGGTACCATAGAAGCAGAACCGCTAGGCCCACCACACTCAGCACAAGTTGCTGAACTGGTTGCCCTAACCAGAGCATGCGAATTGGCTAAGGGCAAGTCAGCCAATATTTACACAGATTCTAGGTACGCCTTCGGAGTAGTCCATGATTTCGGAGCCCTATGGTGCCTCAGAAATTTCATGACGGCAGCTGGCACACCCATAGCGCATGCAGCCCACATCAAAAGACTTCTAACAGCGATACAGGAACCCGACAGAGTGGCTGTTATCAAGTGTAAAGCTCACACATATAGCCAAGACCCGGTATCACTTGGTAACAGCCGAGCAGACGAAGCTGCTAAATCAGCAGCTAGTAACCCCATACAAACAGACAGTACACAACTGATGGTATTTAATACTGTAAACACACAGAAATTGTGTGAAATGCAAAATTTGTGTTCCCCACAGGAAAAGGCAGTTTGGAGGTCAAAAGGATATGGCCAGGAGTCCTCAGGACTCTGGACAGATGGACAGGGTAAGCCTGTGGCACCCAGATCATACCTTCCAAGTCTAGTGGAAGCGGCACATGGGCTGACTCATCTAGGCAAAGAAGGAATGTGTAAGTTGGTAAGAGCTTATTGGTGCGCCCCAGGATTTTCTTCCCATGCGGGTAAAAGAGCGATGTCTCACCTGCTTGAGGAAGAATATCGGAAAGGCAATACCAACAGAGCCATCCCATATCCCTCCGACAGATGGCCCTTTTCAGGTAATACAAATTGATTTCATACAATTGCCACCTTGTAGAAATGTAAAATATGCATTGGTCTGTATTGATGTGTTCTCAAATTGGGTTGAAGCATTTCCCGCGGCCACAAATACCACTGTATTTACTGCAAAGAAAATTGTGCAGGAATTTGTGTGTAGGTACGTTATCCCCAGAATAATTGAAAGCGATAGGGGTACCCATTTTACAGGTGAAGTCTTTCAAACAATGTGTAAGTTGATGGGAATTAATAGTAAGCTGCACACTCCGTACCGCCCCCAGGCGAGTGTGAAGGTGGAAAGAGTAAACAGCACTATTAAAAATAAATTGAGCAAGGTAATGACTGAAACAGGACTGTTATGGCCTGAAGCTTTGCCAATCGTATTATACAGCATCAGAACCACTCCCAGGTCCCCTCTTAATCTGTCTCCTTTTGAAATTCTGTTTGGTCGACAACCCCATGATATGATTAACCCCCAGGATGATTTGAAATGTAACAATGAAGTAACCGTAAAGTACTTGGTTAAGATGAGTAAGCAATTGAGGAATCAGAATGATAATCTAAAGTTGGTAATTCCTGATTTGCCAGACAGTAATTGTCATGACATTGAACCTGGGGATTATGTAATGATACGGAATTTTCTACGCTCAGGTTGCCTTATTGACAGATGGGAAGGACCATACCAAGTCTTATTGACCAGCACAACAGCATTGAAGGTTGCCGAGAGAGAGACTTGGGTCCATTCGTCTCATTGCAAAAAGGTCACTGACCCAGAGAGGTCCCGTGATAAAGAACAGACGGTAGAGGTTGTATCACTAGAGTGTCTGTTCAGGGAGGATTGAGACGACACCTGAGCGCTGAGAATAATAAGACCAGAAGCTTGTCGAGCCAGATTTCTTTTTCCCATTTGTTATTTTCTCCAGTTCCCACCTCCCTCCTATTTCCTTTCGCCCTTCTTATTTTTCTCCTTTTACTCCTCTAAGATGGACTTGCCCCAAGAGACTGTGATCCGGATTTTCCTGTTGACCATGATGTTGACCAGAGCAGTCTGTTTCGGTGAAAGTACCATGGAGGTCGAGAAAGGATCTGGAATGGGTTCTGATGACCAGGATGGAGGCGTAAATTTCCAAGAGCAACATAAACTCCGAGTAAAGGCGAGTATCAGAAAACGATCTGGTAGCATTGATAATAGAAGAAATTGTGAAGGATTGTTAGCTGAAGAGAACTTCATCTGTAGGCATTGTGACAATATAGTTGAGGATGGGTGCATCAAGAAATGTCAGTCCAGTTTTAATGTCCACATGGACCAGCATCCATTGAGTGACTATCACTCCCAAGTGGGTAAAGTGTTGAACCAGACAGACTGTTGGGTATGCTCTCAAGTACCTCAAGGTCATAGCAAATCAGGACTAGTACCATTCCCTTTAACTGTAAGAGAGGTACTTGAGCTAAGTGGTGGGAGGCCGGTGGACAAGAGGTTTAATATCTCTAGTCCTCCTAGTTTGAAGCTCCACCAATATCATGTGGATAGGTCCTTAGTGTGCTTTAACATTTCCAATCCCCGAAAGCCGGGAAATTGGGAAGTGTCATGGAGTAATCAAACCATGACCTTTTCATACAGAGCCGACAGAATGCCCATAGACACAGAACTTATACGCCAGATAGCCGACCATGGAAGATTTTTCCGGTATAGATACACTCTAGGAAGTAGGACCATGCGAGTTGGAGAAGTATCACCAGGATACTGTGCACATATCGTACAAACAGATACGTGTACTAAACAGATGGGAGAGTTAGGGTTAGGAGATTTCACATGGAAAATTTGTAACATGATAATGTCATACTCCGTCCCATATGTTCTCCCCGATGATGCATATTTCATATGCGGGAGGAAGGCGTATAAGTGGCTTGCCCCAAACTCAGAGGGATTGTGTTATATTGGAAAAGTACTGCCTGAAGTAATGACTGTAACCCATAACAAAATGAAAGATATTCACCGCAGTGCCCAAGCTCCTTATACTCACACTCATTACGAGCACATCGTTAAAAGGCACCTGATAGAGAGGACAGAGCACTCGGCCTCTGATCTGATCCATGAATCCACCGGGATTCAATTCCTACTCGCGTTAGATATCACTCGTACCGCCAGAGGAGTGATAAATTATAAATATATATCTGCGCTTGCAAATTTATTAGACAATATCACCGAAATGTATGACGACACATTCAGGTACACTTGTTACAAGCCTACAAAACAGAACTGGTTCAGCATAGGATGATTCTCAATTACCTCACAGCAGTGACAGGCGGGTATTGTGTTACCCTAGCGACTCAATATGGAATAAAGTGCTGCACGTACATTGCAAACAGCACGGAGGACCCAGCCGAGGTCATAGACCAAAAGATGGATGACATTTTACAATTAAAATGGGAGTTTCGAAGGAAACACAATCTCACACTCGCTGCTGTGGGTAATGAGCTGACCAGTTGGGTGTCATGGTTGAACCCACGAAATTGGTTCTCGGGCTTTGGAGAATGGGCCCAAGGTATTATTATGGATGTAGGGAAATTTCTTTTGTGTATTCTAAGAGTCGTCATATTGGTCGGACTGATATTTAGATGCGTTCGGGCTTTAACGAAGTGTAAAGGTAGTACTAGAGTGATGAGCCTGAGGAGCGAAGACACTGTACTAACAACAACTAATTTGATTTATGACCCAACGATAGAGACAATGGGGTAAATTTACTAAGATTTGTGTTTTCCCGTTTGAGGCCAAAGTTCAATCACGAATGACATCGAAAGTGTAAATATGCAACTTTTTGAATTGATTACGACTAATTTACTAAGCTGCCGTATTCTGCATTTTCGGGTTTTCCGATGTCGATGTCATTCGTTTTTTTTGGCAGTGTTTTACGTGAGTGACTTGTAAAACACTGCCGACTTTAATACAATGAATCTCGGCCGGATCTGAGAGATCCGTGCTGGGCTTCATTGTGCACTTTGTTTTACAAAAAAATAAAGTTTAAATGTAAAAAAAAAATTGCGTGGGGTCCCCCCTCCTAAGGCAAACCAGCCTCGGGCTCTTTGAGCCGATCCTTGTTGCAGAAATATGGGAAAAAAATGGACAGGGGTTCCCCATATTTAAGCAACCAGCATCGGGCTCTGCGCCTGGTCCTGGTTCCAAAAATACGGGTGACAAAAAGAGTAGGGGTCCCCCGTATTTTTGAAACCAGCACCGGGCTCCACTAGCTGGACAGATAATGCCACAGCCGGGGGTCACTTTTATACAGTGCCTTGCGGCCGTGGCATCAAATATCCAACTAGTCACCCCTGGCCGGGGTACCCTGGGGGAGTGGGGACCCCTTCAATCAAGGGGTCCCCCCCCCAGCCACCCAAGGGCCAGGGGTGAAGCCCGAGGCTGTCCCCCTCATCCAATAGGCTGCGGATGGGGGGCTGATAGCCTTTGTGAAAAGTGATTGATATTGTTTTTAGTAGCAGTACTACAAGGCCCAGCAAGCCTCCCCCGCAAGCTGGTACTTGGAGAACCACAAGTACCAGCATGCGGCGGAAAAACGGGCCCGCTGGTACCTGTAGTACTACTACTAAAAAAATACCCCAATAAAGACAACACACACACACACCTTGAAAGTATAATTTTAATACATCCATCCACACCTCCATATACACATACTTACCTTATGTTCCCACGCAGGTCGGTCCTCTTCTCCAGTAGAATCCATTGTGTACCTGTAGAAAAAATTATACTCACATAATCCAGTGTTTTCGGCTCCTCGGTAAATCCTTTAGTAATCCACGTACTTGAAAAAATAAAAAAACGGATACCCGACCACGAACTGAAAGGGGACCCATGTTTTCACATGGGCCCCCTTTCCCCGAATGCCAGAAACCCACTCTGACTGATGTCTAAGTGGGTTTCTTCAGCCAATCAGGGAGCGCCACGTTGTGGCACCCTCCTGATCGGCTGTGTGCTCCTGTACTGTCTGACAGGCGGCACACGGCAGTGTTACAATGTAGCGCCTATGCGCTCCATTGTAACCAATGGTGGGAACTTTCAGGTCAGCGGTTGACCGAAAGTGACCTCACCACTGACCTGAAAGTTCCCACCATTGGTTACAATGGAGCGCATAGGCGCTACATTGTAACACTGCCATGTGCCGCCTGTCAGACAGTACAGGAGCACACAGCCTATCAGGAGGGTGCCACAACGTAGCGCTCCCTGATTGGCTGAAGAAACCCACTTAGACATCAGTCAGAGTGGGTTTCTGGCATTCGGGGAAAGGGGGCCCATGTGAAAACATGGGTCCCCTTTCAGTTCGTGGTCGGGTATCCGTTTTTTCATTTTTTCAAGTACGTGGATTACAAAAGGATTTACCGAGGAGCCGAAAACACTGGATTATGTGAGTATAATTTTTTCTACAGGTACACAATGGATTCTACTGGAGAAGAGGACCGACCTGCGTGGGAACATAAGGTAAGTATGTGTATATGGAGGTGTGGATGGATGTATTAAAGTTATACTTTCAAGGTGTGTGTGTGTGTGTGTGTGTGTGTGTGTGTTGTCTTTATTGGGGTATTTTTTTAGTAGTAGTACTACAGGTACCAGCGGGCCCGTTTTTCCGCCGCATGCTGGTACTTGTGGTTCTCCAAGTACCAGCTTGCGGGGGAGGCTTGCTGGGCCTTGTAGTACTGCTACTAAAAACAATATCAATCACTTTTCACAAAGGCTATCAGCCCCCCATCCGCAGCCTATTGGATGGGGGGGACAGCCTCGGGCTTCACCCCTGGCCCTTGGGTGGCTGGGGGGGGGACCCCTTGATTGAAGGGGTCCCCACTCCCCCAGGGTACCCCGGCCATGGGTGACTAGTTGGATATTTGATGCCACGGCCGCAAGGCACTGTATAAAAGTGACCCCCGGCTGTGGCATTATCTGTCCAGCTAGTGGAGCCCGGTGCTGGTTTCAAAAATACGGGGGACCCCTACTCTTTTTGTCCCCCGTATTTTTGGAACCAGGACCAGGCGCAGAGCCCGATGCTGGTTGCTTAAATATGGGGGAACCCCTGTCCATTTTCCCCCCATATTTCTGCAACCAGGATCGGCTCAAAGAGACCGAGGCTGGTTTGCCTTAGGAGGGGGGACCCCACGCAATTTTTTTTCTGAAAATTTATAACATTTCCCCCCCCGTTCCCACTGAAAAACATGCACGGATCTCATGGATCCCTGCATGCCTATACAAACACGGGATAAAAAAGCAGGTCTGTTTTTTTTTAGCACTTTTTCACGATTTGTATTTTATCACGGCGGTGTTTGGCTATTGTCGGCAGTGTTTGTGTTTTGCACTTTTTAGTAAATTCCCGATTTCTAGCAAATTGCAGGCGTATTTGACCGATGGTGTATTGATTCGTGATTTTTACCTAGGACTTCCAAAATATTACGAATGCCCTCATCACTGCCGTGATTTTTGCTTAGTAAATTACCGAGATGACACTTTGATGAAAAAACGGCATCTCGGTCAAAATCGGGACCTTAGTAAATATACCCCAATGTTGTGATGAAAATGTGATTCCACGGTCCGTTTCTTTCACCCGTTTCTCCTTTGTTTTCCTCCAAGGTACAAAGACATCCGCTTGGAAGAAGAATTTGACAACCTCTTTTATACAGACCATTGATGAACTATGCTACAAGCCCCAATTTCCCTAGTGACTTTAACTTTTACGATAGCCAAATACTTTAGTGACTGTAACTTTATGGACAATGGAACAACTTTTGCTCGCTGTTTATAGCAAAAGCACCGAGAGACATCAGACAACATGTACATCAAGACAAGACATCAGACAAGACCTCAATCGGCAAATGCATATTAAACTCACATAGTTTATGACTGCATTTATAATAATTGCTTCTTATCTTCATCTCTACAACCTTCAGGTAATGACACACATAGTCGATAGGGAATATAGATACAGATATCAGCACTCACATATCCCCCCCATTCATGTATCATCAACTAAATGTGCTCCCCATTTGTTGCAACCAAAAGCCGAAAAGAGCTCGGTAAAGTTTGACAGCCCATCCACAGACCCTTGATACGGGATAAGAAGGAATTCAAATGTATACTTCGCAATACCTTGAAGCTTGATTTAAAACACGTATGGCACGATGATACATGACCCCTCAAACATGGATTCATACACACATGCTTCTACTATCTCACTAGGTCATACCTTTTTCCCACCTGCTCCTCTCCTCCCTTTACCCAATCATAAAATGGTATTTATATTATGACATATATTTTTCTTTTTTGAACTGTTTTAGGAAGTGGCAGTTATTGATAACTGCCAAAGGGTGGACTGTCAAAGTCGGAAAAATATCATGCTACACGTTGCCATATATTCACCTCATGCGCTTGCTCGCTGCACGTGCACATTCTCTCCCGTGCGTGCGGATACTCGCAGCTGCGTGATGGCGCCTCCTCGGCCATGCGCTCGAGCGCGTGGTATGTGCATTTACGGTAGAGTTTGTGTGCGTCTAGCGGGCGACTCAATCGTTAAATAATAAAACCAAATAGTATGTTTTATAGATAATGTTCCCCTTAATAATGACTGTAAGTTTGTTTAATGTAACTGGTCGCTGGACAGAGATATTCCTCTTTGCATGATACGAAGAGTCAGACAGGGTTTGAGCAGTGGTGTTTGGTACCTAACTAAAGAACATTTTATTAGGAACAATCCGGTGCTGGTTAGGTAAAGATTAATCGCTCCTGCGTATAGTTATGTCTATTAGTAGTTTCTGGACATTTACTATATTTGCGGTTCATTATCCATGCGGCGGGAATTCTGAGATTCCCTCCCACCTGAGCAGTTTGATATAGTCACAGCCCACCTGTTCAAACTAACCTATGACCTTTTGTTATAATGCGAGGAGACATTCCTGTGTCCAATGAACAATAAGATTGTAGGGCCCTTTGTAGTACACTGTATGTTGTGTATATAAGGGTCACTGTCCCCAGACCGGCCAGTACTCTCTCTCATCAACATTTATCTCTGATAATTGGAGGACTGGATCCGGTTGCGCTAGCGAGTGTTCCCCGTATGGTATGTTTCTCTGTGGCCACTTTGTTACCCGTTTTAATGTTAGCCATTCATTCTTAGTCTATGTATTTGTGTTTGCGATCGTTCGCTATTGTGTATATTTCTGTTTAGTTATTCTGTTAGATATTAATGTTAGCCTGTAGTGTATGAACTGTTAACTGTTATTTTCCCTTTTACTTAGCAAAATATTGTTAGTAAAGGTGTTGGAACCTTAACAAGGTATCGAGTGTTTATTACATTGCAGAGGGTAATAGGAGCGTCTCAATCGCTCAAGCAGCTTTAGTATTAACAAGGTTAAGCAGCGTTATATCGCTACAGTATTTCAGTACAAGGTTTACAGTATAAGAGTATCTTTTCTGTGTGTTGCATTCAAGGTTTACTGAGTGTCATTCCGTGAGCGTCTGCGCCGCTCGTGTTCCCCTTGTGGTCTCGAGCGTCCGCTACGCTGGTAGCGTAGCATTACGGTAGTCGGCCGCCTATAGCGTGCTCGACACTACGCATTAAGCTGTGAGTGAGCGTGTCGCATGTGCGTCTCGATCACGGCCGAGCGTATGCAACGCTAAGTGCGTACCCTTACGGTACCCCATACGCCAATTGCGTAGAGTCTCTTACCTGTATATAGTGAAGGTTATAATATAAATGATCAGCTTTATCAATGTGTACATGCATGTATGCGTGCTTAAACATAGTCCCGTTTTTTGGGAATAAATCTATCATCTCATATAATATTGCATTTATTTATCCCCCATTGGTGGCTCATTCATAGTCACAATCTACAATACACGATGGATTACACAGGGCAAAATAACTGTATAGATGTATATATGAAATATCCATCGAGTGTATCAACGCTAATTGGGATTTTTGAATATTTAAATATTTAAATAGAAATATCCATTGGAAAGTGTGATACACGGGGACTACCTGAAAATAGATGCAAACATACATATAACTATATGTTTAAGATTGCTTCCCCTTTGGGATGAATTAGCTTTGTAGTAATTAATTAGGTGTGACCTTCCGTTTGGAAATAGGTCCTCATATAATCGTTTTTTTCCTAGTGGTCCACGTACCTGTCAATCTAAACTCTCTGTGAATGCTGACCATTAAGGATCTGCTATATATAGCCAGTGATAGTGGTGTGCTGTAGATGCGGCATGTGACAGGATGTGAACAAGCTTAATGAGTGAAACGCGTTATCTAGTCCACAGCTGAACCGGAGCTGATGCCGATCTAGTCCACAGCTGAACCGGAGCTGATGCCGCTGCTAGTGGGAGACTTGTGAGCCCACACGCCCGTGATCCGGGCTTCTCTTTATACCACAATGGTCTATTCCTGATTCAGGCACCCTAACTCAGCTAACTCTCATTCCTGCATTGCGCTGCAGCTCCCTGCAATGTCCTCGGACACCAGGTAGCCGTATGTGCTCTAACGGGAACAGCAGAACGGCTTCTTTCTTCCTTCGCAATCAGCGGAACACCCGGCCACTCTCTCATCTTCCATCCGCTGATTACCATAGGCGCAGGTAAAATCATGATAGAATGACAGCAGAAGTTGCAGGATTAATTCCCTGGTTTCTTTCTCTCTCTCATGTCAGATGAGCATGGGTAACTTTCCATTCTTTGACACATGTTATCATGATCATATAGTTTTGTCACTATGATGTGCCCTAATCACCTTTAATTGGTATTTATACCCAATTCATATGTGGTTTTTGGTGAATATGTGCAATTGAAATAACGTAGCCAATACACTGTGTCTATTTGATATTTGGAAGTTTATCTTGTCTAAATGCTATCTATGATTCATACATGCTCTTATATCTAAACATAGATTAGTTCAATCACCTTATTATATAAGCCAATTGTGACTATGAATGTTTAGATCTTACATGTTTAGATAAGGTGGCTAAAACGTCACATTGTGACGTTCTGTTACTGTATGAGAAACTTGTATCCCATAGATTTGATTGAATAATGGTATTAGCGGTCGCAACTATAAAGGCACATTGTATCCCTTTAACTTGAAAAAACATTTTTGTTGAACATACTGATTACGGTATAATATCCTTTACAGATAAACTGTGGACACCTGGGTGTATCTGTTGAAAGCTATATCCACTTATTGCACTCTACAAATGTAAATTTACCTACATACCGGCTTTTTACTACAATAAGAATACGGTTGCAATTTGTATTTCACAACATGAGTATAGTGGTTTTATACTGCTCTTTCAGCCTGAGCTCGGTGATAAACCTCTTTTGCAGCATGTGTGTGATATTTGTATGAGTTTGCATTTGTGGAAATTCGGGTTAACTAATTTTTGACAGTATCCTTAAAGTACAACCTACTGATCAACATGGTATAATGTTAATGGTATACCAACATAAACCTTTTTTGATCTATTCTAATTTACCCTTGTTTCAAGAATTTTCAACATATGATCACTAAATGAGATTGAGAGTATTACCATCGGTCGCCTATACCGAGTAGATTAATAGCCGGATAGAGCTACCTACCAATAGGAAGGAAGCAATTTAACAGTACTGCTATACGCACTCTGATACCATTAGTTCTTGCTTTCATGGTATTTTTTGTTCTATACTAAGCAGTGCCGTTTTTCAGGGATAGTTTACCCCGATACCAATATAGGTCTTAATAAGGATAGGAATGTGGTTATCAATTGTGGGCTTTCACAACCCATAAAATACCCACTTTGGGAATAATTCTACACCAAATTGAATAGCAGGGCATGATTTTTATTGCTGCATTTTTTTGTATACATAATCTCTGATATTTTAAACATACTAAATAAAAGTTACATTTTACTAACAATAGTACTCTTCCTGTACAGGTGTACTATAATTAAGAGTGCCCCCAAAAAAGAGTCTTCTATTCTTTCTATAACATTGTGCTATTTCTGACTCTGGGGAGCACCACCAACCATTGAAATTATTTGAAAGATATTCTTTCTCTAAATAATAAGGTAGTTGGTTATATACATATTTCATCAGTCTCCTGTTGAAATTCACCTCCTCTCTTAGGAGGTCTTCTTTAGAGATGGGAGCGATCTAGTGCGGTTTGTCTCGCCACTTCTTATCTTCAAGCACTAGACAATACCAGACACACTATTAACATTATCCATTATAGCAATTTTAACAGAAATCCTTCTCTGGTGCTTGCTCTGGACTCGGATAGATCCTTTGACAGGGTCTCTTGGCCTTTTATGCTCCAAATGCTACAGCACTTTGGTTTTCATAGAAAATTCCTTCAAGCCACACAAGCCTTATACCACAATCCTTCTGCCATGGTACATAATAATTGTCTTTTATCTGAACCTTTTACAGTTTCTAATAGAACCAGAAAGGGGTGCCTGCTGTCCCCCCTTATTTTGTGCTTGTAATCAAACCTCTCGCGAGCCACATATGGGCCAACCCGGATATTTCTGGTATCTCTATTAATCATTCCCAATATACCTTATCCCTATTTGCTGATGATATACTCCTTACATTGACTAATCCACTCATTTCTCTCCCGAATCTATTCTGCGAACTTTCAATCTATGGAAATCTTTCAGGGTACAAAATTAATCAGGCGAAATCTGAAGCATTACCTCTTTACATTCATAGGGCTACTAACACTATTGCAATTGAACTTTGACTTCTCCTGGCATAAAAACTTGCTTACATACTTGGGTGTCCACCGGACCAAATCTTATGGATCTCTTTACCGCACTAATTATCCCCCTCTCCTTACACTAATTCTACGAGACATTCAGCGCATGGAATCCTATTTTCTCTCATGGATTGGTCGTATTAACGCCATTAAAATGAACGTGCTTCCTAAGCTTTTGACCCAATAAAATATCAAATTATATGGGAAAAAAAGCTGAGATAATGGCACCCTGAAAAATCATATGTTTGCAAATATTTTTTATTTGTTGAGCACTCTTTTTCACCATTAAAGTGAAATAAGGTCATCTACTCATCAAACCAAAATCTAGCTCAAACTTTGCTGAGAACAATGATTTTTATCCCAAGGCTCTACTTGAGATGTTTTCATTTGCATAAATGCCTAGAAACATGAAAGTCACTTTCTGCCATGAGTTAATGATAGCCACTATTTCAAAAAGGAAGTAGGTAAAAAAAATAGTGTTTTTTAACTACTGGCATTTAGGGGTGATTTAAAAATGGTCTTGCAACTGGTGTTGGACCACTTCATATGGATTGACCCTCCATTTTGCTCAGAGGGCTTACTCAGATCTGTAGCTAAGACCAGTAAATCTGTGTTGAATGATGAATATACTGGCCTCAGCACTTCTAGAAAACGGGGATGTCATGCTCCAGTTTCACGAAAGCTGCCCAGCAATTCCTCCTCACCACTCCCAAACAGCCGCAGCCTGTCAATCAGGCTGTGGCTTAGGAGGCACTGCATGCAATGACAGAGGGCCCATTCTGCAAATGCCCAGAAAGGGTCATGCGTAGTCCCACTAACATCAGAGTTGTACACAAACCATTGGGTTTGTGAATAACTCTGAATCAGGCCCATTGTCTTGATAGTTATTAATAAATGTAAAAGCAGCATTTGTAAATAATAAACAATTCCCCATCTATTGTTTTCCATTTAAAAAAATGAGACTCTTCTTTACTGCATTTATTTAAACAAATAGATACATTTATCACATTTATGACAGTGCCGAATTGACATATTATATTTGCAATGCTATTGACTTAAGGAAGACATCAGGAGGGTTCAGTATGCAATCAAATAATCAAAAATTCAGAAGCAGCTAGATAGTTTCATTATCATTGTTTACATACCATCAGCTTTGAAGTACACACAAGAAATAAGTTGGTACATACTATACAATATACAGATGTAGCCATGCTCATCTATCCCTCTTGTGGCATGTAGTATGAAAAACTAGTGGAATTACGCTTACCTGTGCCTTATCGCTGCATGGTGTATTGAGTCACAGTGTAATGAATTGAGTCTTTGATATTCATCCAACAGGTGTCTCTTTTGAAAGCCACCATTGCACATGTGTGAAGTCTCCATTGTAAAGTTAAACAATGCACGTAGTTTAAGAACAATCTTTTTAAGATGATCGCTACATTAATTAGAACACAGAAGAAGATTAGCGCAGATAACCTCCCCCACCCAGTGAGATTAGGGGTGGGGGAGACTGCCTATTAAAGCAATGAGGAGGCTTTGGAAGAAGTTCAGTAAACTCAATCTCATAAAGATAACACTCTCATAACTTGAAAAGCCAAATTTTTATTGTATATCTGTGTAAAAAGTAGCATCCAGAGTTTTTTCTAATTTTCCCAAAACAAGTTCTGTTGTACTTTGTATACAAACTCAGACCATAGGCATGCACACGGGGGGCGCCTGGTGCACACAGGCACCCCCTAATGTCCGGCACCCCCCGCACGTCACGCCTGCGATCCGATCATCGCGGTCTGTGTGCTGCTGTTGTAGCAGTGCTACTACATCAGCACACAGACAGCAACGATCGGATCACTTGCATCGCTGCCCGGCGGTTACATCCCTTCCCGCTGCTCCACCGCCGGTCAGCGGCAGCCTCATAGTCACTCACAGTGAGTGACTGCCTCGCGATGTGATGTGCTGACGTCACACCACGCGCCCTCCCTCCCTTCCTCCCTGGCTGCCTGGCCTCCCTTTGCTGGTCTCCCAGCTCCGAGTCCCGCCCGCGCTCAGTCTCTCTCCAGTCTAAGTGAGAGTCTGTGGCGGGGGATAGAATTCAGTATAAACGAAGGGTTGTTACTTTATTTTATATATATATATATATGTGTATATACTGTATATATGTATATATATATATATATATATATATATATATATGGACCAGCAGGACGACACTCACAGAGGCTGAATGAGGAAAATAACTGACAGCTCACAAGCTTTGAGCTGTCAGTTATTTTCCTCATTCAGCCTCTGTGAGTGCCGTCCAGCTGGTCCTTTGTATATACAGTTCTTCTAGGTCGGGCACCGGAGCATGGTGTTTTATACAGTCCTGGGGAGTGCCATTTGCTTATATATATATATATATATATAATTTATTATATTAGCTTGTCTAAGCAACCCGTGGTTTACTGAGTGCACCTACAATCTATCAGTGCACTCAGTAATCTACTGATTACTTGGCTCAGCTAATATATATATATATATATATATATATATATATATATATATATGTGCCAATAGAGGAATGGGCGCACTTGGGTTGTTTTTCCACCCAATATTCAACGGGGAAAAACAGCAGTCTCCCTAAGATATTTACTCCTAATTTGTGAGCATAAAACCACATTTAACATGTTCCATGTAAAATTTATTACAACATAAAAGCAATGATACAAAACGGTATAGTATCTCTTCTTGCAGATAACACCATATAGTACAGAGGACCAGTTGAAATAACTTTGATAGATTCCTCCTTCTCCTTTGACAATTCGGAGATTTGATGTTTATGAACAAATAACCCGACGCGTTTCGTCTTACTCTAAGACTTCATCAGGGGTATGTCTAAAAATATATATAAAATATTTATATCAGAATCTTATCCTGATTAAAACAATAATATGAGGGAACATGTCAATGAACGAGGAAAAATGCAAGACAGAACTTAAAACATGGGCAAAATATACAAATATATATATAAATATGTGAGGAAAAAATATACATACACATATGGTTTAACATACAAGGAGGATGATCTTAACATATCCATGGAAAACAATTATGTGATACAATCTCAGAACAAAGAATTCACAATTATACCAAAGAGAAAGAAATAGACATATAAAGAGGAGTTCATCATCACAAGAACATAATAATTACATATGGCATACCTCTAGTGCTTGATAAATACTGTTAGTGCATCAATAAAATGGCAATTACGTATTCTGGATACTTGAAAAAACCACACACCGGTGGGGTACACAGGTGAAAGTTAGATTAAGCCTAATTGGGGAAATATAAGTTTTTAGTACTAACAACAATTAATAACATATTCTGCATAATACTGGGCTCAATAATAACAAATAAATGAATATATCTGTACATTGAACACATACCTTATGGTTAAGTGCTTGAATAACAAGTTCAAACGCATAGGCCTGAACGCAAGTTCAAATAGGTATGTGACCTAACAAAAATTATTAATATTCACTAATTAGAGATATATAACGTAACAGCCTTTATATAAATTGGTTAATGTGCTAGTAGATTGAAACACATACCTTATGATTCAGGGATTTGGATAACAAGTTCAAATACACAGGTCTACCACAATTTCATATGCGTGTGTAACCTGGTAAATTAGAGGAATATGATTCTTGAGACAGAGAACTTGCTCATACCAGGTGTGAGAAGTTTTAATTTAATAAACTCCCTTTAGAAAGGGGGGGTGAAGGATACACTAGTTTCGAAAATTCATTAATTCGATTAAATCTTACGTGAAATTGGTTCCCCAAGGGGGTATAAAACGTATTAAAAATATCGATAACCATATGTTATCCTTGAAAAATACACCAATATTGGGAATATAAATCATAATCAAAGACATAAACAAGGGAATATCTTGAAGTGTGAAAAAACATGATACTACAGGAACGCTACCATATCTATAGTTTCATTTAAACCAAACGGGATAAGAGTGTTCAGCGAATAGATCCAATAGGATTCTCGCTGGGCTAGCAGTCTATCTCTATCTCCTCCTCTTTTATCTACCATAATATGCTCGATAACCGTAAATGAGAGACCCAGGACTTGAGAGTTATGTTTCTCCTGAAAATGTCGAGGTAAACTGTGGTTTTGGACCTTGTTGGTAATATTTCGTAAGTGTTCCTGTATTCTTAACTTAAGACACCTTTTGGTTTTACCAATGTAAGAAAGGTTACAACCGCAATCAATTTTATAGATTACGTAGTTAGTATTGCAGGTCACAATTGTCCTCAGTTTAAAGACTCGTTTGCTGTCGTCTTTCCAGCAAAAGCCTTTTTTATCGATAAAGCGACAACATTTACATTTATTACAGGGGAAGAGCCCTGATCTCTTCATTACAGCCTCATTACACTGGTTGTGACTTGAAGCTATTGTAGCTGCTGGCAAGGTAAGATTTATTATTTATTATTTGTGAACACCGCTTTTAAATATGGCTCCATTTAGCACTTTATGTGAATGGAATCCCTTGTTTTCACTATGTCCTGCTTATTTTGTAAATAGGGGGTGTTATTATGACTATTAGTAACAATATGAAAGTTTATTAATATTATCTTATGAGATGATGAGAATTAACTCAACATTCTGAATTTCAAGGATAACATATGGTTATCGATATTTTTAATACGTTTTATACCCCCTTGGGGAACCAATTTCACGTAAGATTTAATCGAATTAATGAATTTTCGAAACTAGTGTATCCTTCACCCCCCCTTTCTAAAGGGAGTTTATTAAATTAAAACTTCTCACACCTGGTATGAGCAAGTTCTCTGTCTCAAGAATCATATTCCTCTAATTTACCAGGTTACACACGCATATGAAATTGTGGTAGACCTGTGTATTTGAACTTGTTATCCAAATCCCTGAATCATAAGGTATGTGTTTCAATCTACTAGCACATTAACCAATTTATATAAAGGCTGTTACGTTATATATCTCTAATTAGTGAATATTAATAATTTTTGTTAGGTCACATACCTATTTGAACTTGCGTTCAGGCCTATGCGTTTGAACTTGTTATTCAAGCACTTAACCATAAGGTATGTGTTCAATGTACAGATATATTCATTTATTTGTTATTATTGAGCCCAGTATTATGCAGAATATGTTATTAATTGTTGTTAGTACTAAAAACTTATATTTCCCCAATTAGGCTTAATCTAACTTTCACCTGTGTACCCCACCGGTGTGTGGTTTTTTCAAGTATCCAGAATACGTAATTGCCATTTTATTGATGCACTAACAGTATTTATCAAGCACTAGAGGTATGCCATATGTAATTATTATGTTCTTGTGATGATGAACTCCTCTTTATATGTCTATTTCTTTCTCTTTGGTATAATTGTGAATTCTTTGTTCTGAGATTGTATCACATAATTGTTTTCCATGGATATGTTAAGATCATCCTCCTTGTATGTTAAACCATATGTGTATGTATATTTTTTCCTCACATATTTATATATATATTTGTATATTTTGCCCATGTTTTAAGTTCTGTCTTGCATTTTTCCTCGTTCATTGACATGTTCCCTCATATTATTGTTTTAATCAGGATAAGATTCTGATATAAATATTTTATATATATTTTTAGACATACCCCTGATGAAGTCTTAGAGTAAGACGAAACGCGTCGGGTTATTTGTTCATAAACATCAAATCTCCGAATTGTCAAAGGAGAAGGAGGAATCTATCAAAGTTATTTCAACTGGTCCTCTGTACTATATGGTGTTATCTGCAAGAAGAGATACTATACCGTTTTGTATCATTGCTTTTATGTTGTAATAAATTTTACATGGAACATGTTAAATGTGGTTTTATGCTCACAAATTAGGAGTAAATATCTTAGGGAGACTGCTGTTTTTCCCCGTTGAATATTGGGTGGAAAAACAACCCAAGTGCGCCCATTCCTCTATTGGCACATATTTGTATCTTTTTAGTCCCTCCTAACAAGGGACTTAGTGGAATTTGGCAGCCTTAACCCAATCCTTTCTCACTTTCTGTTTAATAGCGCAAAAGGGAGAGTATCTGTTTTGTATATATATATATATATATATATATATATAGAGAGAGAGATAGAGGTAAGGCACTCCTAAAGCTCAATGCAAATAATGCCGGTGCCTCCGTGAAACCGAAGTAATACAGCAGAGCAAAAACGTGGCACTCACGGCAAGTCGAAGAACTCACGCAGTCAACAGAAGTTGATGTAACGTTTCAGTGGACACCCCACTCTCGTCAGACTTTTTTCAAAATAGTCTGACGACAGTGGGGTGTCCACTGAAACGTTACATCAACTTCTGTTGACTGTGTGAGTTCTTTGACTTGCCGTGAGTGCCACGTTTTTGCTCTGCTATATATATATATATATATATATATATATACAGTATATATATGTACTGTATATATATATATATATATATATATAGTGCTCAAAGTTGGTGGTATGGAATAACGGCACTTCGAGCACTGACTGAAGATCCCCGCCACCACATCCGCTGGTCACAGAGCTCTCTCAAACCAGCAGCCAATCAGGAGCAGCCGCACTGCCTCCTCATCCACCGCACCACAGTCCACAGCCTCCGCCACAGCTAAATAGGTACTTTTACCCTGCTGCCTAGTCCCTACTGTATGCTCTGGCTGACCCTGTCCCTCTCCCTCTGTCACTGTCCCTGTCACTATGTCCATGCTGTCACTCTCCCTGAATTTTGTCTCATTCTGTGTGGCATAATGTGAATTTCAGCTCATACCGTGTGCTATAATGTGAATTTCGACTCATACCGTGTGCTACAATGTGAATTGTGCTATAATGTGAATTTCGGCTCATACTGTGTGGTATAATGTAAATTTTGATTCATACCATGTGCTATAATGTGAATTTTGGCTCATACCGTGTGCTATAATGTGAATTTTGGCTCATACCGTGTGCTATAATGTGAATTTTGGCTCATACTGTGTGCTACAATGTGAACTTTGACTCATACCATGGCTATAATGTGAAATTCGGCTCATACCATGTGCCATAATGTGAATTTTGATTCATACCGTGTGGTAAAATGTGAAAGGGGCAACAGTACTAGATAGTATAAGGGGTCCTACTATTGTGATGTATAAGGGTTATATGGGGTGGTAAACTACACTGAATGGCACACCCCCTTTTGAGTGGCCACACCCCCTTTTCTGGAGAATTTCTGCCTTCACTTTTCCATACCCCCACTTCAAAATTTCCACTTCGATCACTGTATGTATGTGTGTCTATATATATATATATATATGTGTATATATGTATATATATGTGTGTGTGTGTATGTATATATGTATATATATGTGTGTGTATGTATATATATATATATATGTGTGTGTGTGTGTGTATGGGGGGGCAGAGTGGTGACTGGAGGGGACAATGTGTGTGTGGGGTGACCGGAGGCACTGTATGGTCCAGGAAGGGGGAGGAGGCAGACTGGCTCTTTCCCACCCCATGTGGTTAGTGCACTTTTATATATATATATATATATATATATATATATATTTATTTTTTTTAAACAGGGACCTGCGGCAATGTGGTGCATTAAAGGGGCATATAGCAGCACTGTCAATGCAGTACTAGCAGGAGGAGCCTATCCAGTCCCTCCTCTCACCTTTTCTTCTCCTCTCTGATGCTGTTGCCCGACGTCACAATCCAACAGAAACCAGAAGAGGGGAACCGCTGCTGCCGGTGCTGAAAGGGGGACCCGCCACTGCCTCAGGTTCCTAGTGCCTCCTGTATTGAAGGGACACACACACACACACACACACACACACACAGTGTTGCTTGTACTAGGGGGTACGTGGACAGAACGAGCTACACAGTGCCATCTGTACCCCCTCTGTCTCCACCCTGGCCCTCTCTCTTAACCCTCTGTCTCGCCTCTCTCTTTTTCTACCTCTTTCTCTCTGACTGCTAATATACGGTGCTAGGCATGCCCGGTAGGCAGAGCAAGGCACGCCACTCCAGTTGTGCAACCCCTTATAAAATGTGCTGCGCACGCCTATGACTCAGACATGCACACAGATATACAGTCAAAATTAGAAAAAAGCTGTAGATGCTACTTTTTACACAGATATACAATATAAGTGTGACTTCAAATTACAAGAGTCTTATATTAATAAGACTGAGTTTACTGTACTTCTTACCACTGCTTTAATAGGCATCTGAAGATGCTGAAATACTGCTTGGTGTGTCTTTATACGCACCATCAGTCGCACTATCAAAATCTGCACCTGCATTTTCTCCATCTGAGCATGACATTTTATGTAAGCGGCTGAGCGTCTATGTATGCACCAACTTTTAGTAACACGCCTACAAAATTCCCATAAGATGCAACATCTCTGTGCATTTATTTTAGCCATCCCATGTTACCTCCCAGTCAGCATCAAAGAATGCCCTTTATATTACTGCACTCGGCCTATCTGACCACTGCCTCGTCCACCTACTCCCTACCTATACACAGAAGCTGAGAGCGGTTAAGCCTGTCGTCAAGACGGTTAAGAAATGGACCAATGAGGCCAAGATGAAGCTCCAGGACTGCTTTGACTGCACGGAATGGGGGGTCTTTCGAAGCCTCGGCAACTGACCTGAATGACCTGACAGACACTGTCACATCCTACATCAGCTACTGTGAGGACATGTGTGTACCTACCAAGACTTACCGCATTTACAACAACAACAAGCCGTGGTTCAATGCCCAGCTCAGGCAACTTCATCGAGCCAAAGAGGAGGCCTATAGCAGCCGTGACAGAGCACTATACAACCGTACTAGGAACTCTCTGACTAAAGGAATCAGGCTAGCAAAAAAGCGGTTCTCGGACAATCTGACAAACGATCTCTCCACCAATGACCCTGTATCGGTATGGAAAGGAATGTAATCCATAACCAACTATAGGAAAATATCAAAGTCCACCACCATGCACAAAGACCTAGCAGACGAACTGAACCACTTTTATTGCAGGTTCGCACAAGAAGTCCCCTGCAACCCAAACAATCACCTCTACGATGCCCCGAACACCGACGGCCAACCCCAGGCACTGCAAGTCGCCCAAGAAGAGGTAGAGGCATTGTTCAAAAGGGCCAAACCCAGGAAAGCTCCAGGTCTTGACGGAGTGTCACCATCTGCACTAAGAGTATGTGTGCGTCAGCTCGCCCCCATATTCACCAAGATCTTCAACAAATCGCTGGAGCTACAGAAAGTCCCTTCCTGCCTCAAAAGGTCTACTATCGTCCCGGTCCCCAAGAAACCGTCTATCACGAAGCTGAACGACTACAGGCCGATAGCACTAACGTCTGTGGTCATGAAAACGTTTGAGCGTCTGGTTTTGAATCACCTGAAAACTGTGACTGGCCCCCAACTGGACCCCCTGCAGTTCGCCTATCGATCGAATCGGTGTGTCAAGGATGCAGTCAACCTGGGCCTGCACTACATTCTACAGCACCTAGACATTCCCGGTACCTACGCGAGGGTCCTGTTTGTCGATTTCAGCTCAGCCTTCAATACAATTGTCCCCAGCATCCTCCACCCCAAATTACTTTGCCTAGGGGTCCCAGAAGCTACCTGTTCCTGGATAGTAGACTTCCTGACAGATAGGACACAGGTGGTGAAAGCGGGGGAATTCACCTCTCAAGCGCGGTCCTTTAGTACAGGGGCCCCTTAGGGCTGTATCCTCTCACCCCTGCTCTTCTCCCTGTACACAAATGACTGTACCTCAGAGGCGCAATCAGTAAAGATCATCAATTTTGCCGATGACACCACCATCATCGGCCTCATCAAGGACGGGGACGAATCGGCCTATAGACGGGAAGTAGACCGGCTGGCCCAGTGGTGCATCCAAAACAACCTTGAGCTCAACCCCCTCAAAACTGTCGAGATGATAGTAGACTTCAGGAAGAAGTCATCTAGTGCACCTCTGCTAACGATTGCTGACAGTGTGGTATCGCTAGTGGACTCCTTCAGGTTTCTAGGGACCACAATCTCCTGAGACCTTAAATCGGGGTCCAACGCTGACGCCACTGTTGGGAAAGCACAGCAGAGGTTGTTCTTCCTCAGGCAACTAAGGAAGTTCAACATCCCACAGAAGCTTCTGCTCCTCTTCTACTCTGCGATTGTGGAGTCGGTACTGTGCTCCTCGATACTCGTATGGTACAGCTCCACCAGCACGAGGGACAGATGCAGGCTCCAAAAGGTGGTCAGAACTGCAGAGAAGATCATCGGGGCCGACCTTCCCTCAGTCCAGGACCTGTACCTGTCCAGAGCTAAAAAGCGGGCAATGAAGATAGTAAAGGACCAGCTACACCCCGGCCACAGAATGTTTAACTTGCTTCCTTCAGGCAGGCGTTATAGGGCTGTCCCCGCCAGGTCCACCAGAAGCCTCAAAAGTTTATTTCCCCAAGCGGTCCGCCTGCTGAACTCCTGAACATTGACTGACTAGACGTACATGTAACTAACTTGTGTCCCTACGGTATACCTATCTGTGTGACTTTACTTGCCCCCCCCCACCTGCTTATCAAACCGAAGACAAATTCCTAGTATACGCAAGTATACCTTGCCAATAAACCTGATTCTGATTCTGATTCTGATACCATGGTGTATATGTACAAAGATTCATGTTTTTGCCGATTTGAAGGGTGTTTGAACTCGAATGGTATCGGGTGCATTTTACTGCAAGTTTTTGAATCCACATACGATCATTCACTAAGCTGCCGACTTTTCCCAATTCGGATTTTCCGATGTCGATGTGATTCGTAATGTTAGGCAGTGTTTTACGGGAGTGATGAGTAAAACACTGCCTGACAAAACACAAGGAATCCCGGCCGGATCTGTGAGATCCGTGCAGGGCTTCATTGTGTACCTTAAAAAGGTGTTTAAAGTCGTTAAAAATCTGAAAAAAATAGCGTGGGGTCCCCCCTCCTAAGTATATCCAGCCTCAGGCTCTTTGAGCAGGTTCTGGTTGCCAAAATACGGGGGGGAAATGACAGGGGATCCCCCGTATTTTAACAACCAGCACCGGGCTCTGCGCCTGGTCCTGGTGCAAAAAATACGGGGGACAAAAAGAGTAGGGGTCCCCCGTATTTTTTGGACCAGCACCGGGCTCCACTAGCTGGACAGATAATGCCACAGCCAGGGGTCACTTTTATACAGCGCCCAGCGGCCGTGGCAATAGATACCCAACTAGTCACCCCTGGCCGCTTCCTGATTGGCTGAAGGGACCTTTCTGTGACAGGAGTCATGGGGGGTCTCTGCATTCGGGGAAAGGGGTCCCATGTGTAAACATGGGACCTCTTTCAGTCCATCTGGATCGGGTATGCGTTTTTTTTTTTTGCCAAGTACGTGGATTATAATAAAAGAACCGGACACTGGATCAGGTGAGTATAATTTTATTTTCAGGAACCCCGGACGTCGACATTGGAGACGAGCCCAGAGTCGACATGTCAACATAGGTAAGTATGTATGTGTCGGCATGTGTGAAATAAAGTTGTATTTTCACGGTGTCTGTGTCCTGTTTTTATTTGGGTATTTTGTTGCAGTAGAACTACAGGTACCAGCGGGCCCGTTTTACCCCCGCATGCTGGTACTTGTGGTTCTCCAAGTACCGGCTTGCAGGAGAGGCTTGCTGGGACTTGTAGTTCTTCTGCAAAAAAACAATATTCTTACATTTTCAACAAGGCTATCAGACCCCATCCGCAGCCCTTGGATGGGGGGGACAGCCTCTGGCTTCACCCCTGGCCCTTGGGTGGCTGGGGGGGGAACCCTAGATTGAAGGGGTCCCCACTCCTCCAGGGTACCCCGGCCAGGGGTGACTAGTTGGGTATTTAATGCCACGGCCGCAGGGCGCTGTATAAAAGTGACCCCCGGCTGTGGCATTATCTGTCCAGCTAGTGGAGCCCGGTGCTGGTCCAAAAAATACGGGGGACCCCTACTCTTTTTGTCCCCCGTATTTTTTGCACCAGGACCAGGCGCACAGCCCGGTGCTGGTTGTTAAAATACGGGGGATCCCCTGTCATTTTTTTCCCCGTATTTTGGCAACCAGGACCGGCTCAAAAAGCCCGAGGCTGGTTATGCTTAGGAGGGGGGACCCCACGAAATTTTTTTTTCAGTTTTTACACTAAACAGACCCTTTCCCATAGATAACCATGCACAGATCTCACTGATCCGTGCATGGTTATCCAAACTCGACTGGAAAAAGCAGGTCTATTTTTTTGCTGCTTTTTTTAACGAATCGGAAAAAAAACAGACCTGCACTTGAGCACTCAGAGACTAACACCCAAATACGAATGAATAGTGAATGCCCGTATTGTATGAAATAACAGCCGCGTTTGACCGATGGTCTATTCATTCGTATTTCGGAACTTTGCAAATCAAACCATTACGAATAGTCCAAACACTGCCGAGATTGGTGCTTAGTAAATTCCCGGATTGGGACTTAGAAAAAATAACACAAATCGGACAAACTCGAATTCTTAGTAAATATTGGCCCATGTGTCCAAATCTGCACTGTGACCCTGCACATACAAAATAGGGACACATGTGCAGTGAGACTCAGATGCATGTGCAGACAAATAAAAATTACTCATTTCCATAAATATCAGAATAGCGTTCACCTCAGAGTCAGCCCCTGGGACAGACATACAGTAGGTTGGGCTATTAAATCCAGGGATTTAGGAAGTTAATAGGTTTTATTGTTTTATCCTAAAGCTTTGCAGCAGGGGTGGGTTTAGGGGTGAGCATTTAATTTCTTACTGTGGTTGCAGGCGGGGATTTGCCTCTTTTGCCATGAGTTTGCTGGCAACACAAGTGCTATCAGTGTTGGTGTCTGCTTCTGGAATTTTCTTCATACTCTAACCTTCCATCATGTATTTTCATTTATTTTCCAGTTACCCTGATTTCTTCCATCTTTCTTTATTTGCACTATGTTAACTATCTTTTTTTTACCCCTTTTTTCCCTGTGTGGTGCTTTTTATTATGTACCACCCACATCATTCAGCTTCTGTCCCCCCTGTTTTGCTGAAGTCTTCATGCCCAGGGGGCAAGCACACCTGCTGATTACCACTGTCATTCCTTCTGGTGTCAGGAGAGCAGGGGTTGTGCTCAGGTATCCTTTGATTGTCCACTATCAGGACCCAAGGTACACCCGGGCATGCAGCTGTTCCAGGGAGGTCTGCTCCGTGCGCTTACATCATAGTGTCAACTGAGATGTCCACTGAGGCACCCATCACCAAAGGTATGTGGCAGCCTAGGACTAGACTGAGACAGGCAATATTGGTAGCTGTTTGGGTCTCAATGGGGTCCCAAGCCATGGGGGCTTGACCAGCTCCTTGTAGTGCCTGCAGATCCTAATTACACATATAGCAGGAGGTGTTACCATGCTGGGGCTTGCAGTTCCACAAAGAAAGAGAATATAGCACTGATGCACACTCCACAATACCAAGAACAGATTGTCAAAATAATTACAATAAACCATGCAGTCTAACATAGAGCAAATTTAAGGTTCTTGGTATACTTTTTGCCCAAAAAATACTAGCCCACCAACCAACAGCTAGGTGACCTCATCTCTGGTGGGTCCCTAACCCTATGTTTGAATCCGGGGCTTGGAACCCCAAAATACGGCTAGAGCCAGTCACCCCAGGGTAGCACACCAGTGAAAAGCTATGGTGTTAGTGAGTGTGAATAAGTAATAAGCAAAAAGCTATGTAATAAAAAAGTGTTACACAGGTGAAGGTGTTAATAAAGGAAAAAAGTGTAGTATTAGTAGAAAATAATTATTCAGGGGGCTAAAAAAAAAGTGCTAAATTAAGTGTCATAGTGTGTCACCTTAAGGCAACCCGGCCACACCATCCTTCATTGTGCCTTTAGTTTCAATATGCAGACTGAGAGTACCAGATACCCATACTAGTTAAAATAAATCAGGGCAGTTGGGAGGGGTGCCGTTCCAAGATGAAGGAGTCCCAAACTTCAAGTATACTGTATACACAATAGTGAACATATGGGGGAGGGGATCTTTGACTGCACACCATAATTTCACATATAGCAGGAGGTGCTATTATGTTGGGAATTGTAGTTCCCCAAAGAAAGAGAATACAGTGCTGATGCACACTCCACAATACCAAGATCTGCTAGTCAGAATAATCATAATAAACTCTGCAATCTAACAGAGCAGATTCAAGGTTCTTGGTATACTTTTTGGCCAAAAAATACTAGCCTACCCATCAACATCTATGTGACCTTGTCTATGGTGGGTTCCTAACACAAAATTTGAATCTGGGGTGCAGGACACCAAAAAGACTGTGAGAGCCAGTCACTCCCAGAGCAACACACCAGTAAAAAGCTAAACAGTCACCCCAGGGCAGCAAACCAGTGAAAAGCTAAGGTGGTAGTGAGTGTTAATAAGTAAGAAGCGTAAAGCTATGTATTAAAAAAGTGTTACATAGGTAAAAGGTGTTAAAAATAATATATATATATATATATATATATATAAAAAGTGTAGTATTAGTAGAAAATAAGTAATCAGAGTTCTAAAGAAAAAAAGTGCTAAATTAAATGTCATAGTGTGCCATACAATTCCAGGGCTCATGTGCCCCAAACCCATCCCTAAAACTGACAAATTGTACAAATTTGTAGGACAGTCACCCCAGGTCTAAATGGATGGGTGCCACTCCAAGCTGAAGAAGTCCCAACCTTCAAGTGTACTGTGTACACAATATTGAACATATGGGGAGAGGGCTCTTGGACTGCACACCCTTATTACACATATAGCAGGAGGTTCTACCATGCTGGGATATGTAGTTCCACAAAGAAAGAGAATATAGTTAGTCATAATAATCATAATAAACCCTGCAATCTAATATAGAGCACATTCGAGATTCTTGTTATACTTTTTGGCTATTCCAGATAACCATAGGCACCCTCTTTCTTTGTTGTAAGTTCATTTAGTTGTGGCTCTTACAGCCATTTGTTTTTTCTACATACAATGTCCTTTCATATGGCTTTTTCTTTGATGAACTAATTGGTCATCTAAAAACCAATACCCTCTTGTTGAATCTGTGTTGTTCATGATATTGCACTCAAAGACTAATTAACTGGGACATGTTGATGGTGCTTTGGGGATAACAGTGTATTTCAAATTCAATGAGCCTTTGACATTTACTGTATATCATCTAACTGTAGAGCAGTGTAGGCTTACCTTGTGGTACCTGTAAAGTAGTGAAGTGTCACCTTAAATGTGTGCTCCAGTGCAGTACAGAGCAGTTATGCTGTAGCCTGGATCTTTTGATACTCTCCAAAAGGAGAAGGGACCCATTTCTCCCCCACAGTTCCAAAAGGCCCCTTCTTTGGGGAAGGAATATTCTTCAAGTATCCATTCACCAAAGCAAGGGCAACCACTTGACATCCCTGACCCCATAACCCAATGCCCCCTTAAAGGGCAAAAGTCTTCAGGCTTCACCTTCTACTCGATGCTTGGGGTTCCATTCTCCCAAAAGTTAGCAGAATCAGTTCCTGGGCAACTGAGTCTTCAAATATGCAATATAGCCAGGAGTATAGAAATTGTCCCTGACCTATCCAGAAGACTATTAATACATAAATGTGGTGCTACTTGAAAATTAAAAACTGCTTGGTGCAAAGTGCCACACTAAGTGCAAAGGTGGGATGCCATCACCAGTAGGAATGAACATTGATCAAAAATAATTATCTAACATTGATGGTTTGCTACTGATGGACAATGTTCTGCTATCTATGGTTGAGTTTCTCCACCATCTGTGGCTGAATTCCAATGGTGACACAGTGACTGGATATTTCTCCATTGCATGTCTGTTAGCCCTATCCTCCCTTTGTCCATATATTAGCCCCACCCTACTTCTCTTATTGGCCTATGGTAGTTACATGTCCACACTTGTGCTGCTCACCAATGGTTCAAGCCTTTGATTGAATATACTAATTGCACCATCAGTGGTGGACCATTTGATGTCTGTCAGTAAGTAGCAAGGACAATTCAGGCACATGCAGCACAGGCATACAGGGGGTGCCTTGGGCTTCAGGAAGTTAATCTTAGCCAATAGGCTGAGAAGTGAATCACAGGGCTTCCTTCAGACACTGCCACCTGCATGTTGACTTAATTGACCTCGGCCTGTACTTGCATTCTTTTGTGCAACATGTAATTGAATGGAGAAATATTTAGGTCATCCTGTAATATGTTTCCAAAGATTTAACCTCTGAAATGAAAAAAGCAATGTATCTATCTGTATAAACATTTTATAAATATAGGAGTTGCTTTGAAATATTATCCTTTAGATGTATTACACATATTTTAGGTGATTGCTGTTTTTTATATTGGCAAAATAAAGTAGTGGAACTGCTGTGGGTGCAAGGGATGCTTCCACTAGGCACCTGTATCTCTTCCCAAGGCCTCTGCTCAATTCTAAAAAGAGCAATCTTCACTTCATGTGCAGAGAAAGGCTCAGAAGAGGACCTGTCTCTGCTTAGGTCAGAGCAGAGTGGGAAAAGCGACTAGGGACGCTACAGCAGCATAACTGGGTCCCTAATGCTATGGGGCCCGCTGATGCATTCTGGTAAATCATATGCTAAAATATTCCAATAGACACACCTCGGTTGACAAAATGCCAATTGTATGAAATAAAAACAGTAGCAAGCTTCAGCAAAATGAATAGAGACTCTTTCACTTAGCATGAGCAGCAAATTGATCATTTGCCTCTTAAGTCAAGTATGTATTAAACATAATAGTGTTGTTTTCATGAAAATAAAATAGCTTTTGTTTGAATATTTTCTCTTTGATGCTGACAAAAGGCAAGACTCAAGGTTAATTTCATGATATACATATTCCAAAGAGTTTAGACAAGGTCATATACAAGTGTACTGTATTTTCTATAAAAAAAAATAACGTGTATAATGAATTATGTACATGTAAAAGGAAAATGCCAGGTGCTCTTTCCTATTGACAGCAGAGATGCCTTTGTGTACTGCAACAGCTTATTATAGTTTGTGCTCTAGATTTGTGGTCCACTTTCCTGCCATATACATGGAGCTATAGTTGTGTGCTACAGTGCAACAAGGAACAGTCAGGTTTGTATTTACGTCTAGAAAATGTTTTGATCACTTGTTAACACAGCTAAAATAGGCCTTGTGTCAGACCACTGCTTTATACTGGTTAGTTCAATTGGTATATATTTCCTTCTCAGATTCAAACATGACATATACTTTAAGCTAGAGCCTTATTTTCCAGTGAAACTGAACTGAAACTGTACAGATCCATCATTCACATTAGGATTTCTCATATCTTATCCAGGTACTCGATCATTTTATCAGACATTCTCATATGTAATCCAAACTCTCTTTCATTCATCAAACTCTCACTCCTCAACCAGACTCTATCATTCACATCAGACACTGTCTTATTCACCTGACTTTTACTACATATCCATAATTCACAGAATAGGCTGCCTTACATTAATGGCAAACTCCTTTCTACTCATTAATCTATTTTTATTCTGTGTACTTGCTGTTGCATTCACACACTTTAAAACATAACTATGCAATGCAAACACATGTTAATCCATGAATCTCATGGTGGGTTTATTTACTTTAGGCAATTCATTAATCATTTGGTTTGCTTAATAGGTTTCTCTCTTGCAATAATAATTTCAGGAAACAAACCTATTGGGGGTCATTTACTGTGGGTAATCTACATATATAAAAGCGAAAGACCTCACTGACTGACTGACTGACTGACTCATCACTAATTCTCTTACTTCCCGATATGTTAGGAAGCTGAAATTTAACATAGGTATTCTTCAGGTGGGAAATAGGAAAACGACGTAATCAGAATTTTAATAAATCTCCTTATAGGGGATGAAAAGGGAGTTGACTTAATGACGTCCTTAACAGATGAGTGACATGAGTTGTGTGAATGATAACGCCCAAATGGTCAATTGGATCAAAATTTGGATTGCACCTCCAGTGAGTAGAATTTAATAAACTACAAAAATGGTCCTGGCACTTTTTGCCGTATCTGCTACGGGAGCTCCTCGGGTAACGCCAAGAACCATGGATTAATATTTACTTACATTAAGACGTCTCAAATTTACATCTCTATAGATTTACCAAATTTTTAACACTCATACAACCGTGAAAATCAGAAACTCCCATGCGAAGAATGGGTAGAGCAGCTAGTAGCAACATACAAATATGTCTTCTTTTGCATTTTTACATGTTTATGCACAGTTTATAGCTGTGTTTATAGCCTCCTCTTCAGTAGTCTACAAAGAAATATGTGAGTGCACAACATGCATATGGCAGTCTAAGAGCTTCAAATCATATTTTAAACAGTGTGGTGTAGAAGAGGGATTCGTAATATTTCTAAAACATACAGCTGTGACAATCCAGGAAATGACACCAGATCCAGACAAAGATTGATGTTTTTCTGCCAGAAGCACTGGAAGAGAAGGAGGTATGCAGAAGAGCGATAGAGGAGGAGATTGGGCAACCATCTTTGGAGCCACACCTAGAAGAGCCACTTGAATATGAAAAACCAATGTCTGCATGTCTTTTTAGTCTGCAAATAGGAGCAAACATGCATGTTTTGGGGGTCCTTAAGCAATTCAGGGGAAAAGATAGTCTGCAGAGTTTTGTCACTGGCCCTTCTGAAAAAAGACAGTCTGTGAGTACTGTGAATGTAAAAGCCCTGCCACTGCCATCAGTTAATATAGCAAAGAGACTGAGACAGAGAGAAAGAAAAAAGGACATCACACCTTATACACAAAATGTTCTCACAGAGCAAGCTGCCATAATATTATCAGAGCTTCAACGTTAACAGGCAAGGCTACCATTATGGTGATGAAAGCTATCAATCTGTCAAGCAAGGCTGCAAGATGTTTAGAGCTAGCTGCAAGAATATTAGAGAGGAGTATGATAAGCAAGTCTACCATAGCCAAAAATTAGATAGGGATTCAGAATAACATTTATGTGAGGAGGTGGGAATCCAGGTCTTGCACAAGAAGAGTCAGATACCAGCCCGGAGAGAAAGAGAACATAAGATGCCAAGAAAAAAGAAATTCCTGACATACCCTAATGATCCAACATGAGACCAGGAGTGTTGCTGTTGACCGCTGCCATTATTCAGCTCCTTGATGAAGACACTCATGTTTACAGAATTATGTAATTTTCTGATTTGTTAAGTATCCACTGCATGTGTGAGTAACAGAACTGAATTAAGACCCCATAGGGCCCTAGCCAAAATAATGGTTTGTGTCTCCCCTTCTATTATGATCCATCCATGCCAAAATTCTTTTTCCATGTAATTCCCAGGCTCCTTTCTACCATACAAGTGTATCCAGAGAACTTAGCCTATACATGAACACAACATTATAAAACATATATACCTATTGTGCATTTAATGAAGTTATACTTGCCTCAATAAACTGACATTAAAGTAATAGTCCCTACCAGTGGGGGCACCGAGGTCAATGACACATTGTGAGGCCGAGAGACTACCTGCCAAAAAGTCTGTGAGCCTCGCCAACATCACTAAAGGGGCATGGCCTCATGGTAAATAAACAATGACCACACTTTGGGAGCATGCATGCTGCCTCCGGAGACTCTGGCTGCACTGTCTGCTCCTTCTTTGTGACATGAGCTGAGCATTGTAGGATCATGTTACACTGCAGAACCCAGCTCCGGTCACTGCAGAGGAGTTTGCATTTTAGGGTCACCCCTGGAAGGGTGACAGCTGGGTGCGGACCGCACCCCCTTGTGACACCTTTGGTCCCTACATAGAGATCCCAAATCGCAACAAAATACCCTACAATATATAATAGACAACACATTTTATAACAAGCAACAGCATAACATTAGGAATTTATCAATACAGTGAATTAAGTAACCCCAGAGCCGTCACTAGGGTTGGTGTCACCCGGTATGGTAACTTGTGGTGTCACCCCCATGGACCTCCTTCCATATCACACCACACGAAACCCCTTGTAATGTTCTTGTACTAGTTTTACTTATACATCATAATTCCTGTATATCACTGAATGAAACGGCAATAGTAGTAACATAAACAGCTAATAATATACATAGCCTAAATATAATAACATTTACATAAGAGTTATGCAAATTAGACTGAATGCCCAAATTATTAAACTCAACAGTTTCATGACTTACTGGCCACAAACTGTAAAACTGGTTTGCAATCCAATGAGGTTTTTTCATGTGTTACCCAAGATTCTGAATATGGCATATGAAGATATCTAAAGAAACTCTCATGAACAGCATACCAAACCATAATAAAATCATTATAAGCAACAAAGTATTCCACATGTATTCATTTGCACACATCTCTATGAAGCCACGCCCCAAAAATTTTGCTGTGCGACCTATGTGCGCACTGTCCATGATTTGAAATATGGGAGGGTGAGCACCAATTCACTTTCTACCAAAGGGCACGAAAATGTCTATTTACAGCTCTGGTGCAGAGTGTCCTGTATGCTACACAGCCCAGCAGCATTGTCACCCCCTCCCCCCCTAGGCCAGACGGAAGCCACTCCTTAGTAAAAAGCACATGGCAGCCCACCTGGAGTTTGCCAAAATGCTCATGAAGGACTCTCAGACCATGAGAAACAGAATTTTCTGATCTGATGAGACAAAGATTGAACTCTTTAACGTGAATGCCAGGCCTCATGTTTGGAGAAAACCAGGCACCGCTCATCACCAGGCCAATACCATCCCTACAGTGAAGCATGGTGGTGGCAGCATCATCCTGTGGGGATGTTTTTCAGCGGCAGGAAATGGGAGATTTGTCAGGATAGAGGTAAAGATAAATGCAGCAATGTACAGAGACATCCTGGATGAAAACCTTCTCCAGAACACTCTTGACCTCAGACTGAGGCGACAGTTCATCTTTCAGCAGGACAACGACCCTAAGCACATAGCCAAGATATCAAAGGAGTGGCTACAGGACAACTCTGGGAATGTCCTTGAGTGGCCCAGCCAGAGCCCAGACTTGAACCCGATTGAACATCTTTGGAGAGATCTGAAAATAGCTGTGCAATTACACTGCTGATCAAACCTGATGGAGTTTGAGAGGTGCTGCAAAGAGGAATGGGCGAAACTGGCCAAAGATAGGTGTGCCAAGCTTGTGGCATCATATTCAAAAAGACTTGAGGCTGTAATTGCTGCCAAAGGTGCATCAACAAAGTATTGAGCAAAGGCTGTGAATACTTATGTACATGTGATTTCTTAGTTTTCTATTTTTAATAAATCTGCAAAAAAATCTCTAAAACAGTTTTTTCACGTTGTCATCATTGTGGGGTATTGTGTGCAGAATTTTGAGGGAAAATTAATTTATTCCAGTTTGAAATAATGCTGTAACATAGCGAAATGTGGAAAAAAAGAAGCACTGTGAATACTTTGTGGATGCACTGTATATGTGTGTATATATATATATATATATACACACACTATTTATATAGTGGATTATATTGAAATTGACCATTTGTTTGTAAAAACAAATGGTACTAATTTCTATACAATCCATATTTACTTCAAGGGGAAAAAAATGATTTAATTAACTGACAGTGTATAATATTTTATAACTGTAAATACTGACTGGGATGCGGTCAACATCCCGCCGAACGGAATCCCGGCGGTCGAAATACCGACGCCAGAATCCTGACCGGCACAATCCCGACATATTCTCCCTCCGTGGGTGTCCACGACACCCATAGAGGGAGAATAAATTAGTGTGCCGAGCGAGGCGAGCGAAGCGAGGCGAGCGAAGCGAGCCCGCAAGGGGCTGCATTCCACTCGCCAACCCTGTCGGGATTGTGTGGTCGGGATTCCGGCATTGGGATTTCGACCGCCGGGATCCCGTCCAGCGGGATTTAGTACTGATCCCATACTAACTTATTATCAAACTATCCACACTCAACTGGCAGCTGA
Source organism: Pseudophryne corroboree (assembly GCF_028390025.1). Lineage (NCBI taxonomy): Eukaryota > Metazoa > Chordata > Amphibia > Anura > Myobatrachidae > Pseudophryne > Pseudophryne corroboree. Next base: position 442,077,356 of record NC_086446.1, read on the forward strand.
AACGACTTGCAGCCAGCCAGGGAGTGACAGCAGAAGGTTGATTGAGGTGCGCACTCCACTTTAACAAGGCAGGTCCTCCTTAGGCTCCCACTAGTAACGGTAGCACTCTGAGCAGAGCAGTTCTAAGTCTCCTCCCACTTCTCCCTTTTTTTAGGAAACTGAGGACACTTTTTCTGACATCTGTGTACATTCTCGGTATCGCCTGCCTAGAGAAGTGGAACCTAGATGGGATTTGGTACCGGGGACACACTACCTCAATCAATTCTCTAAGTCCCTGTGAACTAACGGTGGATACCGGACGCACATCTAACATCAACATAGTTGTCAAGGCCTGAGTTATCCGCTTTGCAACAGGATGACTGCTGTGATATTTCATCTTCCTCGCAAAGGACTGTTGGACAGTCAATTGCTTAATGGAAGTAGTACAAGTGGTCTTATGACTTCCCCTCTGGGATGATGATCGACTCCCAGCAGCAACAACAGCAGCGCCAGCAGCAGTAGGCGTTCCACTCAAGGATCCATCGGAGGAATCCCAGTTAGGAGAGGACTCATCAGTCTTGCCAGTGACATGGCCTGCAGGACTATTGGCATTCCTGTCTAAGGAGGAAATTGACATTGAGGGAGTTGGTGGTGTGGTTTGCAGGAGCTTGTGTACAAGAGGAAGAAGGGATTTAGTTGTCAGTGGACTGCTTCCGCTGTCACCCAAAGTTTATGAACTTGTCAATGACTTCTGATGAATGCGCTCCAGGTGACATATAAGGGAGGATGTTCCTAGGTGGTTAACGTCCTTACCCCCACTTATTACAGCTTGACAAAGGCAACACACGGCTTGACACCTGTTGTCCGCATCTCTGTTGAAATAATTCCACACCGTATTATTTTGATCAGGCATGTCAATGGCCTTATTCATCCCATGGACAACAACTGTCTCCCGGGTGCCTGATTTAAACAAACCACATCACCATCAGAATCCTCCTCGTCAACTTCCTCCTCAGTGCCAGCAACACCCATATCCTCATCCTGGTGTACTTCAACAGTGACATCTTCAATTTGAATATCAGGAACTGGACTGTGGGTGCTCCTTCCAGCACTTGCAGGGGGTGTGCAAATGGTGGAAGGAGCCACCTCTTCCCGTCCAGTGTTGGGAAGATCAGGCATCGCAACCGACACAATTGGACTCTACTTAGGGATTTGTGATTTAGAACGCACAGTTCTTTGCTGTGCTTTTGGCAGCTTAACTCTTTTCATTTTTCTAGTTGGAGCTTCGTCTTGTGAAGCTGAACCACTAGTCATGAGGCACATAGGAGAGGGCTTTAGCCGTTCCTTTCCACTCCGTGTCGTAAATGGCATATTGGCAAGTTTACGCTTCTCCTCAGATGATTTTAAATTAGATTTTTGGGTAATTTTACTGAACTTTTGCTTTCTGGATTTGACATGCTCTCTACTATGACATTGGGCATCGGCTTTGGCAGATGACGTTGATGGCATTTCATTGTCTCTGCCATGACTAGTGGCAGCAGCTTCAGCCTAGGTGGAAGTGGATCTTGATCTTTCCCTATTTTACCCTCCAAATTTTTGTTCTCCATTTTTTAATGTGTGGAATTATATGCCAGTAATTTATCTGGAATTAGACATCAGTAATTTCTGGAATTAGATACCACTAGATAGATACCAGATACCACTGTGACTGGAATGATGATGACCTATTCACAGTGACAGGACACTACCACAGCACCCTACACAAGACACTGAGCACCAACCAGTGATACTGAGCACTGATGATCCTACTGAGAACTGATACTGAGCAGCACGTTTAGCACAAGACACTGTACTAATATTAGTAATGTAGTATTACTGAGCACCACAAGACAATGAGCAGTGATATTGAGCACTAATGATACTACTGAGAACTGATACTGAGCACTGATGATACTACTGAGAACTGACACTGAGCAGCACGATGCAGCACAAGACACTGTACTAGTATTAGTAATGTAGTATTACTGAGCACCACAATGCAGCACAAGACAATGAGCAGTGATACTGAGCACTGATGATACTACTGAGAAATGACACAGAGCAACACGATTAGCACAAAACACTGTACTAGTATTAGTAATGTAGTATTACTGAGCACCACAAGACAATGAGCAGTGATACTGAGCACTGATGATACTACTGAGAACTGACACTGAGCAGCACAATGCAGCACAAGACACTGAACTAGTATTAGTAATGTAGTATTACTGAGCACCACAATGCAGCACAAGACAATGAGCAGTGATACTGAGCACTGATGATACTACTGAGAAATGACACAGAGCAACACGATTAGCACAAAACACTGTACTAGTATTAGTAATGTAGTATTACTGAGCACCACAAGACAACGAGCAGTGATACTGAGCACTGATGATACTACTGAGAACTGACACTGAGCAGCACGATGCAGCACAAGACACTTTACTAGTATTAGTAATGTAGTATTACTGAGCACCACGATGAAGCACTAGACAATGAGCAGTGATACTGAGCACTGATGATACTACTGAGAACTGACACTGAGCAGCATGATGCAGCACAAGACACTGTACTAGTATTGGTAATGTGGTATTACTGAGCACCACAATGCAGCACAAGACAATGAGCAGTGATTCTGAGCACTGATGATACTACTGAGAACTGACACTGAGCAGCGCGATTAGCACAAGAAACTGGGGGTAATTCCAAGTTGATCGCAGCAGGAATTTTGTTAGCAGTTGGGCAAAACCATGTGCACTGCAGGGGAGGCAGATATAACATGTGCAGAGAGAGTTAGATTTGTGTGGGTTATTTTGTTTCTGTGCAGGGTAAATACTGGCTGCTTTATTTTTACACTGCAATTTAGATTGCAGATTGAACACACCACACCCAAATCTAACTCTCTCTGCACATGTTATATCTGCCTCCCCTGCAGTGCACATGGTTTTGCCCAACTGCTAACAAAATTCCTGCTGCGATCAACTTGGAATTACCCCCACTGTACTAGTATTAGTAATGTAGTATTACTGAGCACCACAAGACAATGAGCAGTGATACTGAGCACTGATGATACTACTGAGCACTGATGATACTACTAAGAACTGATACTGAGCAGTACAATTAGCACAAGACACTGTACTAGTATTAGTAATGTAGTATTACTGAGCACCAAAAAGACAATGAGCAGTGATACTGAGCACTGATGATACTACTGAGCACTGATACTGAGCACTGATGTTGCTACTGAGAACTGACACTGAGCAGCACAATGCAGCACAAGACACTGTAGTAGTATTAGTAATGTAGTATTACTGAGCACCACGATGCAGCACAAGGCAATGAGCAGTGATACTGAGCACTGATTATACTACTGAGTACTGACACTGAGCAGCATGATGCAGCACAAGACACTGTACTATTAGTAATGTAGTATTACTGAGCACCACGATGCAGCACAAGACAAGGAGCAGTGATACTGAGCACTGATGATACTACTGAGAACTGACACTGAGCTGCACGATGAAGCACAAGACAATGTACTAGTATTAGTAATGTAGTATTACTGAGCACCACGATGCAGCACAAGGCAATGAGCAGTGATACTGAGCGCTGATGATACTACTGAGAACTGACACTGAGCAGCACGATGCAGCACATGACACTGTACTATTAGTAATGTAGTATTACTGAGCACCACGATGCAGCACAAGACAATGAGCAGTGACACTGAGCACTGATGATACTACTGAGAACTGACACTGAGCAGCACGATTAGCACAAGACACTGTACTGGTATTAGTAATGTAGTATTACTGAGCACCACAAGACAATGAGCAGTGATACTGAGCACTGATGATACTACTGAGAACTGACACTGAGAGACACGATGCAGCACAAGACACTGTACAAGTATTAGTAATGTAGTATTACTGAGCACCACGATGCAGCACAAGACAAGGAGCAGTGATACTGAGCACTGATGATACTACTGAGAACTGACACTGAGCAGCATGATGCAGCACAAGATACTGGACTAGTATTAGTAAATGTAGTGTTACTGAGCACCACGATGCAGCACTAGACAATGAGCAGTGATACTGAGCACTGATGATACTACTTAGAACTGACACTGAGCAGCACGATGCAGCACAAGACACTGTACTAGTATTAGTAATGTAGTATTACTGAGCACCACGATGCAGCACAAGACAATGAGCAGTGATTCTGAGCACTGATGATACTACTGAGATCTGACACTGAGCAGCACAATTAGCACAAGACACTGTACTAGTATTAGTAATGTCTTATTACTGAGCACCACGATGCAGCAAAAGACAATGAGCAGTGATACTGAGCACTGATGATACTACTGAGAACTGACACTGAGCAGCATGATGCAGCACAAGACACTGTACTAGTATTAGTAATGTAGTATTACTGAGCACCACGATGCAGCACAATACAATGAGCAGTGATACTGAGCACTGATGATACTCCTGAGAACTGACACTGAGCTGCACGATGCAGCACAAGACATTGTACTAGTATTAGTGAGCAGCACAACACTGTAAGTGACTTGTTGTTATTATTATTATACGGCAGCAGTGGACATATAGCAGCAGCATTTACCACTGTGACTGCCTCGTCACTGGAATGACTTACGGCCAGGACACTACCACTGGTCTGATGCAGCACAACACTGTAAGGGACTTGTTGTTGTTGTTATTATTATTATACGGCAGCAGTGGACATATAGCTGCAGCGTATACCACTGTGACTGCCTTGTCACTGGAATGACTGATGGCCAGGACACTACCACTGGTCTGATGCAGCACAACACAACAACACTGTAAGGGACTTATACAGCTACACTGGATATATGGCAGCAGAGGACACCACCACTGTGACTGGTCTCTGGACTGATGCTGCACAAGACACTTCCTCTGGTCTAATGCAGGACAACACAGCACCACTGAAAGGGACTTTTACAGCTACACTGGATATATGGCAGCAGAGGACACCACTTCTGTGACTGGTCAGTGGACTGATGCTGCACAAGACACTTCCCCATGTCTATTGCAGGACAACACAGCACCACTGAAAGGGACTTATACAGCTACACTGGATATATGGCAGCAGAGGACACCACCACTGTGAATGGTCATTGGACTGATGCAGCACAAGAGAGACTCTACCCCTGGTCTGATGCAAGACAGCACAGCAACAATGCAAGCGACTTATACAGCAACCAGCAGCACTGGGGACATATAGCAGCAGAGGACACCAACACTGTGACTTGCTGGACTGATGCAGCACAATACACTGACTACACTGGACTGGACTGAGCAGCACAACACAGTACAAGACTCGCCACCCCACTTTCCCGCCCACACAGATACTGAGGACACATCCTCTCAATACACTCTCTGAGACTGGAGCAAAAAAATGGCCGCGACGCGCGGCTCTTTATATTGAATCAAAATAATGCGAGAATCCGACAGCGGGATGATGACGTCTTGCCTTGCTTGGGTTTCCGAGTCAGGCGGGAAAACCCGAGCCTGACTCGGATCCGGACTTGGGTGGGGAGGTTCGGTAGGGTTCGGATCTCAGGGATTCGAACCCGCTCACCTCTAATATATATATATATATATATATATATATATATATTATATATATATATATATATATAACGAATGGAGACAGCCTGGCACTCCTCTAAATATTCAAAGTGCCCCGGTGCCCTCAGTGTGAGATCAAACAACAAACAAAAAGTCTGCGGCACTCAGGGTCTTGTGAAAACGTAGGTTGTATTAAAACATCAACATAATATCCATCGACGTTTCGGGGACTTCAACCCCTTTGTCAAGATGTGTGCAAATCTGTAAGGGTAGAGCAACTCACCTTAAGAAGAAGGAGACCCGCCAAACCGAAAATGCGCAGCCGCTCCGGAGCCCACCGTGGACGCTGTGCCGCGCTGAGTAATGACGCGTAGGCGCATCTGTGCGGTGTCAGGGCCGGCCTGTTGCTAAGCAACGCCGGAAGATGTAAACACCCGGGATCGTGCGGCTGAAAATAGAAGGAATAAGTGCAATAGAACCACAAGACCAAAGCAGGTTACAGGCATGTGGATATACTATATGAAGGTGACAATGGGGGCCTGAGGTACCAAAAACATGCAATGTAATAAAGCAAAACAACTGCGCTTGGCCCAAACTCAAAAAAGGTGACATTGATGGAGAGCCCTCCTACTCGTAAAGTGAATGGGGTGGGCAGTCCCTACAGGGTGTCAAAGACCAGCATAGTGAGGAAAAAAACAAGAAATACAGTTTAGAAACTGGACTTGCATAGGACCAATAGCAAACAATAATGCCCAATGTAGTCAGGTCTGGTAGGAACATCGCGCTTGTCCGAATAAAGTCATCATGGCAGACATCATTTAGGCTCAGATGTGGATTAGCCAAAGGTGCTACATATGATCCTCTCATTCAGGCCAGAGGGGTGGATAGTGCCAAGATTGAAAATCCAGGTCGCTTCTTTCCTGAGGAGCTGGCCCTCCCTGTCGCCCCCACGCAAAGATTTGGGAACATGGTCGATTATGATGTGTTTAAGACCAGACAAAGTGTGGTGGGCTTCGTGAAAGTGTCTGGCCACTGGTTGGTCAGATGACTTGCCAGCTATTGCCGCCTTTATCGCGGAACGGTGCAGAGCCATGCGCTCACGTAAGGATCTGATGGTCTTGCCTACGTAGCACAGGCCACACGGGCATACTATCAGATAGATTATGTATGTAGATGTACAGGTCACCGTGTGACGAATGCGAACCTTCTTGTCGGTTAAAGGTAGTGTGAACACCGAACCTGTCAACATGTGGGTGCACGTTGTGCAACCCAGACAGCGGTAGCAGCCGGGTTTCTTAGTGATAAACGTATCTATCGGGGACATATCAGGAACCTTAGGGAAATTTGAAATGTCGGTATATACCAGCATGTCTCGCATGTTCCAGCCCCTCCTGTAGCACATCATAGGGGTTTTGTGCCTAAAGGGAAGTTGCGAGTCTATGGAGACTATAGGCCAAAGGGCCCTGTTTGCACGATTCAGCACAGGACTGGAGGTGTCAAAAGATGTGGTCCAAGGAATTCTGTTCTCCAATGTTCTAGACTTGGATTGCATTAAAGCACTGCGGGTCATCTTCAACACCTCTCTCTTGGTGGCCTCTAAAGAGGAACACTCATAACCTCTGGCGATGCACTTAAGGATCATCTTGTCGAGTTCGCTCCTTAAGTTTTCCGATTGGCTATGTATGCGGGCTACCCTGATCATTTGGGACCTGGGGAGTCCCTGCTTCAAAGACCGGGGGTGATGGCTGTTGGCTCGGAGAAGAGTGTTTTTATCCACTTGTATGCAATTTGCCTGCATGCACTGTAACTAGAACATCCAGGTAATTAATGGATGTGGAGGATAGGTGGTAGGTGATCCTAACTGGGGACGGTCTGGCGTTGATAGATTCCAGTAGTGTCCTCAGGGCAGTTTCGCCCCCTGTCCAGATGATGAACAGGTCATCTATATACCTGGTGAAGAGTGCAATGAACTGTGACGACGCCTGGTCATGGAAGAACATCTGGGCTTCCTCTTTGAGCATGCACATGTTGGCATATGACGGGGCCACATAGCTGCCCATCGCACAGCCGGTTCTTTGTTGGTAGAACCGGCCGTCGAATAGGAAATAGTTCCTAGTAAGGGTCAGTTCTAGTAAAGACATGAAGAGGTCAAGGTCTACATCATTCATTTCTTCTTGAACCAAGAAAGATCTCATTGCTGCCAAACCGTATGTGTGCGGTATGCAGGTGTACAAGCTACAAATGTCAACTGTGCAGAGAAGCGCACTTTCAGGGACCAGGCCAAAGGCTTCCAGTATACAGAGAAAGGAGGTGGTGTCCTTCAGACAAGTGGGCTGTTTAAGCACCAAAGGCTGCAGTATACTGTCGAGGAACTGTGAGATGGGCTGGTACAGTGACTGTATATATAGATCTAGACACACACGCTGCTCCCTCTCCTCCCTCCTTTCCCCTCATCATACTTTTCATGGCGACTGGAATGGCTGGCTTCTCACTGTACGGATATATGGTTCTTTCCAGGTTGTTCTACTGCTCCAGCGCTTCCTAAGTCTGACTCCACAGCTCCTGTCCCTCCTCCCTCTCCTCCCAGCATTCACTGCGCACCAGCAAGGAGAGAGGCAGCTGCTGCGGAGAGGGGAGGGTGGCCCCACCTCCCCCTCTGGCTGGGACACTGACTGGCAGCAGGTGCAGCGCTGACGGCGACAATACATTGAGTCAGTGTGACTCATTGTAATGCCAGCGGCTGTGGGCCCCTTGACAGCGGCGGGCCTCGGTGCAATGCACTGCTGCTGGTTCCGCCGCTGTGTCTCACCTTTCAGGTTAATGGATGGGAATGGGATGCGGGTGCCCGGCTCTATTTGGTGTCACTCCATTGAAGCAGAGGCATCACTAGGGTTGGTGTCATGCAGTATGATAACTTATGGTGTCACCCCCCATGGACCTCCTTCAGTATCACTCCACACAGAACCCTTTGTAATGTTTTTGTTCCAGTTTTACTTATAAATCATAATTCCTTTATATCACTGAATGAAATGGCAAAAGTAGTAACATAAACAGCTAATAATATACATATCCTAAATATAATAACATTTACGTAAGAGTTATGCAAATTAGACTGAATGCCCAAATTATTAAACTCAACAGTTTCATGACTTACTGGCCACAAACTGTAAAACTGTTTTGCAATCCAATGAGGTTTTTTCATGTGTTACCCAAGATTCTGAATATGGCATATGAAGATATCTAAAGAAACTCTCATGAACAGCATACCAAACCATATTAAAATCATTATAAGCAAAAAAGTATACCACACGTATTCATTTGTACACATCTCTATGAAGCCACGCCCCAAAAATTTTGCTGCGCGACCTTTGTGCGCACTTTCCATGATTTGAAATATAGGAGGGTGAGCACCAATTCACTTTCTACCCAAGGGCACCAAAATGTCTATTTACAGCTCTGGTGCAGAGTGTCCTGTATGCTACACAGCCCAGCAGCATTGTCACCCCCTCCCCCCCTAGGCCAGACGGAAGCCACTCCTTAGTAAAAAAGCACATGGCAGCCCGCCTGGAGTTTGCCAAAATGCACCTGAAGGACACTCAGACCATAAGAAACAGAATTTTCTGGTCTGATTAGACAAAGATTGAACTCTTTGGCATGAATGCCAGGCCTCATGTTTGGAGATAACCAGGCACCACTCATCACCGGGCCAATACCATCCCTACAGTGAAGCATGGTGGTGGCAGCATCATCCTGTGGGGATGTTTTTCAGCAGCAGGAAATGGGAGATTTGTCAGGATAGAGGGAAAGATGAATGCAGCAATGTACAGAAACATCCTGGATGAAAACCTTCTCCAGAGCGCTCTTGACCTCAGACTGGGGCGACAGCTCATCTTTCAGCAGGACCACAACCCTAAGCACACAGCTAAGATATCAAAGGAGTGTCTACAGGACAACTCTAGGAATGTCCTTGAGTGGCCCAACCAGAGCCCAGACTTGAACCTGATTGAACATCTTTGGAGAGATCTGAAAATAGCTGTGCACCAAAGCTTGCCATCTAACCTGATGGAGTTTGAGAGGTGCTGCAAAGAGGAATGGGCAAAACTGGTTAAAGATAGGTGTGCCAAGCTTGTGGCATCATATTAAAAAGACTTGAGGCTGTAATTGCTGCCAAAGTTGCATCAACATAGTATTGAGCAAAGGCCGTGAATAGTAAAGTACATGTGATTTCTTAGTTTTCTATTTTTATAAATTTGCAAAAAAATCTCAAAAACACTTTTTTCACGTTGTCATCATTGTGGGGTATTGTGTGCAGGATTTTGAGGGAAAAATGAATTTATTCCAGTTTGAAATAAGGCTGTAACATAACAAAATGTGGAAAAACTGAAGCGCTGTGAATACTTTGCGGATGCACTGTATATTTGTGTGTGTATATGTATATATATATATATATATTGTGGCAGAGACAGCATTTTTCAATGTGAAAGTAATGTGGAGGATCCAGACCAGGTTTTGGAAGCAGTAGCAGAATCCCAGGTGTGTGATCAGCACACCTGGGATTTCCTGATATAAGGGTTTCCAGGGCAGAGTCACCTTGCTCTTGACGGTGGAATAGCTACCCAAGGGATAGGCCGGGTTGTGTGGGTTAGACTAGGGACCACTGGAGCCTATCAAGAGTCTGCTATGCTGAGAGTGCCTGTATGTTACTGCCTGTAATACCGACTGCATATGAATTTAACTTGCTATGTGGTGACCTGCTGTTTAAAATAAACACCAAAAGTGTTCATCTGAGTTCCCGTGTTTGTGATCCTTGTCACAAGTGGTGGAGAATGTGAGCAAGGACACGGTGTACAGCAGAAACTGTTGGTAAGCATACCGGTGTTTAATCTGCAAGTTTTCCCTTTTCTGGCCTGCGGAGGAATGGTCTGACAGGCTGGCTCCATGTTTAACAGGGGAGGCACATCGGGCATATGTGGACATGACTGTGGCTGAGGCACGCTCCTATCCTGGCCTGAAAAAGGCTATACTGGATAGGATTGGAGTAACGAGGCCCAGCAAAGCCCAAGAATTCCATGACTGGCAGCTGGAGGGCTCTGAGCCTCCCAGGATTCAGCAGGCCAAACTTGCCCGACTGGCAAGGGCCTGGTTGCAGCCAGATAAAAACTCTGCAGTACAGATTGTGGTAGTCGCACTGGACCAGGCTATGTGGAGGTTAGACCATTCAGTGCAGCAGTGGGCCCTTCAGGCTGACACCCAGACATTTGAGGAGTTGGCAGTGGTGATTGAGCAGCACCTGATGCTGGGAAAGCTGAATAAAGCCAGGTCAGGATAGGGGCCACCAACTAAAGCCAGAACTCAGGTCCCAGTAGTTAAACCAAAGGCTCCGCCTCCCTTGGTGTGCTTTGAGTGCAGCGAGCCTGGTCATGTGCGGCGGGACTGCCCGAAACAGGGCGAGCCCATTAATTGCAGTGCGGGAAAAATCGGCTCAGCCGTTGGTCAGCATGGTGGTGGAGGGGGTATCCCAAGCAGAGTCCTCCCTGTTCCGGGTGCAGGTACAGGTGGAAAACCGTTAGATTTGGGCCCTGGTGGATAACGCCAGTGAGCTCACCATTGTCGCTGCCAATGTGGTTGCTCCGGGAGCTGACAAGGTTCAGCCTCCTGTCAGTGTGTTGTGCATCCATTTTGATGTGGAGGAGAGCCCACGTGTCTACTTACCCCTGAACATTCAAGGTCGGTCTTTATATGTGGTAGTGTAGTGGCAGTGACCTCCAGACCCCCGTATCCGCTGATCCTGGGCCGGGACATTGCTGCAGGAGATGGTTACCTGGCATGCTACTAACAAACTGTCAACCACCGAAACAACTCAGAAGCCAGAGACCAGAGACTACCAAAGTTTAGCATCCGGAAGAGAGGCTGCCAGTCCCAGACCACCGAAAGAGACTGAGTCTGAGGCCCATTGGAACCCAGTTGGTGAGAAGATATCACTGCATGACTTTGGGAGAGATCAACGCGATGACAGCAATTTAGTACACGCCTTTGAGACTGTTAAAGTAGTTAACGGCAGGGTAGTTGATGCTTTACCATCAGAGGGTGTACCATATTTTGTTTTGAAAAATGATTTGCTATATTGTGTCACTACTTTACAAGGGAAAAAGGTAGATCAGCTCTTGGTTCCCCGAAAACTGGAGCCGTTGGTGTTAGAAGCTGCCCATACGCATTTATGGGGTGGCCATCTAGAGGAGGAGAAAACACTCCAACGCATGCAGCTAAGGTTCTTTTGACCTGGCATCTATGTTTTCGTTAAGAGGTATTGTCAGGGATGCCCAGTCAGCCAGAGGACAGCCCCTCGGCCAGAGTTTAGAGCTCCACTGGTACCCCTCCCTATCATTTCCGTACCTTTTGAGCAGATTGGTATGGATCTGATAGGGCCAGTGGAAAAATCTGCTTGAGGGCACCAATACATGTTGGTGGTAGTTGATTATGCCACCAGGTACCCCTGTGCTATATGAAATCTGGCACTATTGCCAGAGAACGACTAACCTTGTATACCCGTCTAGGAATACCGAAAGAGGTCTTAACAGACCAAGATACACCTTTCGTGTCTAAACTCATGAAAGATTTATGACGGTTGCTAAACGTAAACAGGATTACCACCTTGGTGTACCACCCTCATACAGATGGCCTGGTAGAAAGATTTAATAAAACCCTTAATCAAATGATAAAGAGGGCAGTGTTACAAGAAAAACGAGATTGGGATCTGCTCCTACCTTACTTGATGTTTACAGTTAGAGAGGTACCCCAATCCTCTACAGTGTTTAGCCCCTTATAGCTCCTCTATGGGAGACATCCCAGAGGAATTCTAGATCTTTTAAAAGAAGGGTGGGAAGAACAACCATGCCAGGACCCTAACGTTGTTCAGTTTGTGGTCCAGTTATACGGCCGTCTAAGGCAGATTGCGCAACTACTGAACAAACACACGGAAAGGGCCCAACAATGTCAGAAACAAAGGTATGACGTCACCTCAGTCAACTGGTCCTTTAATCCAGAAGACAAAGTTATTCCGTGTCCAGTTCCAGATCAGCCCAGTTACTAGTTGAGCAGTCTATGTTCTGATTTCTTATTGTGCTTCTCTCTTTTTTGGAAACCCTTTCTGTGATTAGAAGTACTTAGTGTTTTTACTTCTTCTCATACTCATTAATATATCTGTTATTCCTCTCAGACATGCCTGTCATTACTTCACATGATTTTCTGATATCTCTGCATCTCTGCAGTTTGGTCTTCTCTTGTCCAGTATTTCCTAGTTTTTATCCTTTAGTCTTGTCTTCTGTCACTCTCTCTTTACTGGCATTGATTCGGGTCTCTCGGGGTTAAGCTCATACTACCATCAATGGCATAAATCCTGGTAGCATCCCAGTACCGGTAGGTACATCTTACTTTATGGGAAAAGTGGCAATTACAGGCAAGAAGACCCACAGGTGAGTTCTACAAGTCTCAACCTTAGGTGTACAAGGGTCACTGCCCATAAGATCTCCGAGAACCTCATCTTTGCTGGAAAGAAGATTCTTCAGTTATAACATTATGACCAGCCAGAAGAACTGGAAGGAGACCTAAATATTTATTGTTATTTGGAGACAATATGGATCCTTCTGCACAAAGTCTGGCTCAATTCTTGGCCAATCAAATTTAAGGACTTTCGTAGAAACTTCAGGAGCTTACCCTGAAAGTAAATATTCAGGAGGAGTCTCTTAGACAGGGGTTTGCCTCTCATGGAAGTAAAGAATCGAAGGTTAATTTACCAGAATGGTTTTCTGGAGACAGAGAACAATTCTTTAACTTTCGCGAGAGTAATAAATTATATTTCGACCTCAGACCAAATTCCTCTGGTTCTAAAGTCCAGCGAGTTAAAATAGTGATTTCTTTACTCCGAGGGGATCGTCAGACTTGCCATTCAATTTGCCTACAGGATCTGAGGAACTACCTTTATTTGATTCTTTCTTCTCAGGCATGGGTTTCTTATATGATGATCTGGATCTAGCGGCCTCAGCTGAGGCTCATCTCCGCTCTCTCAGACAGGGCCGTGGAACTGCTGAGTCGTATCGGACAGAATTCAGAAGATGGGCAGTAGTTTCCAGATGGAATGATGCGGCTCTTCAGAGTCAGTTCCGTATTGACCTTTCTGAGCAGATTAAGGACTGTCTAGTAGAGTATTCGCTTGCTAAGTCTTTGTAAGTTCTTATGAAATTGGTCATCCAGGTTGATCATTGTTTCCATGAACGGAAACATGAGACTGAGTTTGGGGTCTTCCCTGCCTGTCCTTCCAGTCCTGAAATTTTGGAGGACCAGTCCGAACCCATGCAGGCTGGGGATGCTTGGTTAACCTCTGATGAGAGGAAGCAAAGGTGGTCTGGGGGTCTTTGTATTGGGGGGAACATGGTCATTTTGTTGGAGTTTTCCCCAAAAGATCGGTAAAAGACAGAGCCTGAGTGAGGTTGGAGGAATTCACTTGGGTATTTCTACCATTACACCATCAAATTCTGTCTTAATCCCTGTGGAGCTTACTTTTGATGGCAAGAAGGTCTCAGTTCTTGCTTTCCTGGATTGTGGAGTGGCAGGGAATTTTATGGATACCACCTTTGCCTCAACTTTTAATATTGCTTCTAAGTCTTTAGAGTTGGTCATCTCAGTTTGTGGACTCAACGACAATTGTTTAGCCCATGGGCAAATCTTGTTTGTGAACACCTTCTCTTCTTCTTTCTGTGGGTATTCTTCATTAAGAGAAATTAAGTTATTTTCTTATTCATTGCCATCTTGCTCTAGTGGTTCTTGGGTTGCCTTGCTTGAGAAAACATAGTCCTGTAGTTGACTGGAGGTCCGGAGAGACCATTCACTGGAATTCGGAATGTGAATTTATTTGTCTCACTCATCCTGTTCATTCTGTCCACAGTATTCTTAAGGATCTGCCTGAGCTGTATCAATTCTTCCAGGATGTGTTCTCAAAGAAGGAGGAAGACACTCTTCCCCATTATCGAGTTTGATTGTGGAATCGATCTCATCCCTGATGCTAAATTACCCAAGGAAAGATTGTACGCCTTATCCACTCCTGAAACTCGAGCCATGGATCAGTACATTCAGGAGAGTTTGGCCAAAGGTTTCATCCACCCTTCCATGTCTCCGGTAAAAGCGGGATTTTTCTTTGTAGCCAAGAAGATGGTTCATTATGACCTTGTATTAATTATAGGGCATTTAATAAGATCACCATGAAGAATTCTTATTATTTTCCCTTAATTTCTGTTTTGTTTGATCAGCTTTGGGAGGCTTTTCTCTAAGATGGATTTAAGGAGAGCATACAACCTTGTGCAGATTTGAGAAGGTGATGAATGGAAGATGGCTTTTAACACTCATATTGGGCAATATGAATATCTTGTTATGCCTTTTGGACTGTCTAATGCTCCAACCATCTTCCAGGATTAAATCAACTAAGTCCTCTGGGAATACCTTGGTCGATATGTTGTCATTTATTTGGATGACATTCTCATCTATTCCAAGTACTTGTCTGAACATCAAGACTATGTGAAGATGGTTCTCCAAAAACTGCAAGAGCACAAGTACATGATAAGTTGGGCAAATGTGAGTTTGAAAAGAAAGAAATGTTGTCCTTGGGTTACATCATCACCTAGAGGTTTTTCTATGGACCTAACAGAAAGTTCAAGCTCATCCCTCTAACCTCATAGCAATCCATACTTCCTTGGATTTTCAAATTATTATAGACTCTTCATTTGCTCCCTTTCTACTATTGTTGCTTTCATTATGGATCTTACTAAGAAAGGTGCGGATGCCTAGCATTAGTCTCAACAGGCTGTATTGGCCTTTGAAAGGCTCAAAAAATCATTTATATCAGCACAGTTCTTAGCCACCCTAACCCGGATTTTCCCTTTCTGGATGAAGTGGATGCTTCAGATGTTAGAGCAGGGGCTGTGCTTTTGCAAAAAGACCCTGAGGACTGAAGAGTGCATCTTTGTGCTTTTCTCTCCCAAAAACTTTTCTCAGCCGAGATGAACTATGATGTGGGTAACTGGGAACTGTTAGCCATTAAGTGGGCTTTTGAGGAATGGCATCATTGGTTGGAGGGGGCGCTGCATGTGCTCCTGCATAAACTCCTCCTGGGTACTTGTTCATTCCCAAAGTTCATTGTAAGGCTGTCTTATTGCATTTCCATTTTGCTGAGACCTCTTAACATAATGGAGTTGCTGAGACACTGGAGCAATTGGCACAAGCAGTTTGGTGGCCTGCCATGGCTTAAGACGTCCAACAATTTGTTCTTTCTTGTAAAGTGTGGCTCAGAATAAGACATCTCGAAAAGTACTTATGGGCAAATTTCTTCCATTGTCCATTCCATGTAGGTCCCATTTGAGTTACGTTTGACTGTTTTACTAAGATGGCTCACCTTGTGGCCCTGCTAAAACTACCCATAGCTAAAGAGGTTAGCAGAATTGTTTATTCAACATATATTTAAGCTTTATGGCTTACCCCTGGATATTGTATCTGAAGGATATGTGAAATATCCTGCCGTAAGCATATAGAATAATAATAATAATAATAATAGTTATATAGCACTTTTCTCCCAATAGGACTCAAAGTGCTTTACATTTGCCTTTACAGCACAAAATACAAAACAAGCTTAACAAGAGACATTAGTGAAATGCTTGGGTGTACAGGAAAGTATGAGTCTATTTTTGAAGGATTCTAGAGTGGAGGTTTCTCAAACTGTGTGCGGAGAGAGTTCCATAGAGTCTGAGCCATAAAGCTGAAAGCTTGACCCCCAGATGAATTACAGGAGATTGTAGATACTGTACTGTTAATAGTCCTTCATTAAGAAATTGCAGCGGGACAGTAAGGGATCAGAATCTGCTCCAAGCACCTTGGGCCCTGGTCATGTGGAGCTTTGAAAGTCAGTAAGTCAATCTTGAAAAGATTTGCCATCTTACAGGGAGCCAGAGAAGGAAGTAGCAAATGGGTGTTATGTGGCTGGAATGGTTGGTTAATAGCATGGCAGCTGCATTTTGTACCATCTACAAGTGTTGCAATTCTTTTGCTAAGAGACCAAGGTAGGTGGCATTGCAGTAGTCTAGGTGTGAAGATACTAATGCATGTTTGACTTTAGGTAGATTTTCATGGGGACTTAGATGCTTTATTCTGGCTATGCTCCTTAGATAAAAGACAGGATTTGATTACGGCTGATACTTGATATTTTAGTGTCAAAACAGAACAACACCAAGATTCTGCATCTGTTTAGTGTTTTATAGTTTATAACTTCCAAGTGTAAGACCTGTTGGTTGGCTATGCTGCAGTCATGTCCTGTGACCTAACTTCAGGACCTCTGTTTAACTGGTGTTGGAATATTGTATTGTCAGACACATCTCTATATGAAGGAAAGTTTTCTAGTCCAACTAATAAATGAAATTCAACTTACTAGATTTAGTCAAAGTTAGCCTAATTACAAAGTGAATAGCAGTTTAAAAAAAATCTGAATATGTAAGAAACTCAGAATACATAACAAAACCCTTGTCTCATATCCTATTTTGCTCTACTGTAGTAAGTCATGTTAAAATTACATAATGAAGAAAGTCATTGGCTAAACTTGAGAGCAGAATACATCATTAAGTCCACATTTAAAAATTTAAAATGGTTATAACAAGTTAATAGGAAAGTATTACAAATGCTAATTATGAGCAAGTAACCTTTTCCTTACATGAGTTAATTGTGATGAAACACTGTACAGAATAGACCTGTTCATATAAGGAGAAAGAAGAAGTATACAGGGTAATGTGATCTCATTACACAAAACTATTCAAGATCAATACAAGGATTGCACAAGAAAAAATCCATCCCTCCAGCACTATATTGTACAGTATGTCTCCTGAGATTAGAAGAAAGAAGGCGCCATGTGCAATACCAAAATTAAAACCATTGAGAAATGTCTTTCCACATTCTGTTAAATTGGAGTGGCTGCCATTGGAATATTGTTTGCTTTTTCCTAGATCAATAATAAAGTAAAGTGGGAGAGGGCAAACCTGATGAATTTATTTGACCTTAAACATCATGTAGACCAACTAGTCATGTCCTAATGTGTCTGACTAATGTCACTGTATTCTATTGTGATTGCTTTTTTGTCATAAATTAAAATGTGTGATTCAGATAATAAACTATTGATTAGTATAGTAAAATAGCAAATTAAATACTATGGACTAACACAGTAATAAAAAAAATTAACCATTTGCCTGGCACGGTTGCATCAGATGCGACCATGCTAAGCTGAGCTTTCCCTGACACAGTCTGATGCAAGCACGTCAGACATACCCACCAGCGGCTGTTGTAAAGCAATCTTCTGGCAGCTGCAAGATTTATAGTGCCTGGCCAACCCCTCTTGACCCGTTGCACCCCCCCCCCAGACTTTCTTTAGTTCTCCCTGGCAGTGGCTGAAGGAAGCTGCAACCCACAGTCTTGTGTATAGCTGCAGCCATGGCTCCCAGTGGCTCCCCATAGCCGCATTGATGAACAGGGATCATGGATTGCTTACCCTGGTTGTAGAAAGTGACTCTTCCTACAGCCTAGGCTCACTGCAGCTCCTGCCTCCACAAGTGTTTTCACTTCCCCAGACCGCAGTGGTGGATGTTCCTTGGGATCACCCACCTCCTGCTGGTTGCTCTTCATTCAGAACTGTGAGGCCTGTGAGAGGTGAAACTAGAGAGTTACTTTCAGGTAAATAAATAAAAAACTTTCCTGTGTTAATATATATATATATATATATATATATATTAGGGATGAGCGGGTTCGGATCCTTGAGAACTGAACCCCCCTAAACATCACATTCCGAGCCCGGCTTGAGTTTTTCCCGCCAGACTCAGAAACCAGAATGAGGCAAAACATCATTATCATGTTGCATTCTTGCGGATTTTGGATTCAATATAAGGAGCCACGCGTCACTGCCATTTTCACTCCACTCCTGGAGAGTGTAGCGAGAGGACGTGTCTTCCCAGTGTCTGTGCGGGAAAGTGGTTTGGTGTGTGGGGTGGCTACCTGCTCTTTTGTGTCATTCCAGTGCTGTCTTGTGCTGCATCAGTCCAGTGGTGGTGTCTTGTTCTGCATCAGTCCAGTCACAGTGGTGGTGTCCTGTGCTGTCATATGTCCAGTGCTGCTGTATAAGTCCAGTCTAGTGCAGTGGTTCTGTCTTGTGCTTCATCAGTCCAGTGGTGGTGTCCTGTGCTGCCATAAGTCCAGTGGTGCTGCTGTATAAGTCCAGTCCAGTGGTGCTGTGTTGTGCTGCATCAGTCCAGTGGTGGTTTCCTGTGCTGCCATATGTCCAGTGGTGGTGTCCTGTGCTTCCATAAGTCCAGTGGTGCTGCATAAGTCCAGTACAGTGGTGCTTTGTTGTGCTAGATCAGTCCAGTGGTGGTGTCTTGTGCTGCCATAAGTCCAACAGTGGTGTCCTGTGCTGACATAAGTCCAGAGGTGCTGCTGTAAAAGTCCAGTCCAGTGGTGCTGTGTTGTGCTGCATCAGTCCAGTGGTGGTGTCCTGTGCTGCCATAAGTCCAGTGGTGGTGTCCTGTGCTTCCATAAGTCCAGTGGTGCTGCATAAGTCCAGTACAGTGGTGCTTTGTTGCGCTAGACCAGTCCAGTGGTGGTGTCTTGTGCTGCCATAAGTCCAATGGTGGTGTCCTGTGCTGACATAGGTCTAGAAGTTCTGCTGTAAAAGTCCAGTCCAGCGGTGCAGCCATATAAGTCCAGTGGTGCTGCCGTATAAGTCCAGTGGTGCTGCAGTATAAGTCCAGGGGTACTGCTGTATAAGTCCAGTCCAGTGGTATGGCTATATAAGTCTGGGAATACTGCCATATAAGTCCAGTCCAGTGTTGCTACCATATAAGTCCAGGGGTACTGCCATATAAGTCCAGTGGTGCTGCAGTATAAGTCCAGGGGTACTGCCGTATAAGTCCAGTCCAGTGGTACGGCCATATAAGTCTGGGAATACTGCCATATAAGTCCAGTCCAGTGTTGCTACCATATAAGTCCAGGGGTACTGCCATATAAGTCCAGTGGTGCTGCAGTATAAGTCCAGGGGTCCTGCCGTATAAGTCCAGTCCAGTGGTATGGCCATATAAGTCTGGGAATACTGCCATATAAGTCCAGTCCAGTGTTGCTATCATATAAGTCATGGGGTACTGCCATATAAGTCCTGGGGTACTGCTATATAAGTCAAGTGGTGCTGCCATATAAGTCCAGGGGTACTGCCGTATAAGTCCAGTCCAGTGGTGCTGCCGTATAAGTCCAGGAACACTGCCATATAAGTCCAGTCCAGTGGAGCTGCCATATAAGTCCAGTGGTGCTACTGTCAAAGTCAGAAAAATATCACGCTGCACGTTGCCATATATGCACCGCATGCGCGTGCCTGCTGCACGCGCACATTCTCTCCCGTGCGCGCGGATACACGCAGCCGCGTGATGGCGCCTCAGCCATGCGCTCGAGCGCGTGGAATGTGCATTTACGGTAGACTTTGTGTGCGTCTAGCGGGCGACTCAATCGTTTAATAATAGAACCAAATAGCTCGTTTTATAGATAATGTTCCCCTTAATGATAACTGTCAGTTTGGTTAATGTGACTTGTTCACGGACTTGGGAATCCCTCTTTACATGGTACAAAGGGTCTGATTAAGGTTGAACAGCTGTGTCTGGTACCAAACTGAAGAGTATTTTACTAGCAATAATCCGGTGTTGGTTAGGTAAAGATTAATCGCTCCTGCGTGTAGTTATGACCATTAGTAGTTTCTGGACATATTCTATATTTGCAGTTCATTATCCATGCGGCGGGAATCCGGAGATTCCCACCCACCTGAGCTGTTTAAAATAGTCACAGCCCACCTGTTCAAACTAACCTATGACCTTTTGATATGATGCGAGGAGACATTCCTGTGTCCAATGAACAATGAGATTGTAGGTCCCTTTGTAGTATACTGTACCCAGTGTATATAAGATCAGCCAGCCTGAACAGCTCCCCCACTCTCTCCACAAACGGTTTTCATATTGACAAACTCGGGGCTGGTACCAGGCTGCGCTGCGATCGTTCCCAGTGTGTGTGTAAGTAATTCTCTGTGATTATATCGCTCTTTGTTTGTATTGGCCACATTCTCTCTCTCTCTGTTTAGTTTAAGACTGTAACGTTATTGTATATTTCTGACTAGATATTCTGTTAGAATTATATGTTAGTATGTAGTGTATGACTTGTAAACTGTTTTACCCCTTTTCAATATAACTAAAAGCTTGTTAGTAAAGGTGTTGGATCCTTAGCACGGTATTGTGTGTTCATTACATTGCAGAGAGTAATAGGGGCATCTCGATCGCTCAAACAGCTTTAGTGTTAACAAGGTTAAGCAGCGTTATATCGCTACAGTGTTTCAGTACAAGGTTTACAGTATAAGAATACCCTTTCTGTGTGTCATCTTGTGAGCATCTGCGCCGCTCGTGATCTCCTCGTGGTCTCGAGCGTCCGCTACGCTGATAGCGTAGCATTACGGTTGTCACTCGCCTATAGCGTGCTCGACTCCACGCATTAAGCTGTGAGCGAGCGTGCCGCATGTGCGTCTCGATCACGGCCTAGCGTATGCTACGCTAAATATGTACCCTTACGGTACCCCATACGCCAATTGCGTACTGTGTCTCTTACCCATTATTGTAAAGTTATAAGGTAATCTAAATCAGCATTATCAATTGGCGGCTCGTCCGTCCTCCACATTTCCGCACTAGCGAAAACAAACGTTATCCGTCAGCAAGGGCGGGAAGGCAGTATCCCTTCGTATCGGGATACAGTAGTGCTGACTAGATAAGCGTCTGCTTCGCTAGATTGAAGGAGTGCTGGTGGGATCCGGAACCGGAGGTAAGAACAATACGCTATTGTTTTTTTTAAAACTGTTTATTTCTGTTTTGCGTACGCACGCACGCACACACACAACTGTATCTCTTTTTCATTTGTGTATTTTCACATATCACCTTCCTGTTTGCCATTTCACAATTGATAACGTGCTGAGAAAGATTTGTTGCTATTGGTAGTTAAAAGTTAAAATTAATACTTAAAGGAGTAATTATAAAAACACGCACACAGCCTGGCCTAGTTAAAGGTTGATACAGTGGAATCTGTGTGGTGTTCGGTAAATGATTATAGCTAAATATCATTTACATTGATAAATGTGTTAGCTGTGTTACTGTGGACGTGTTTGGCCTGCGTACACGTGTCTCTAACAAAGGGGCAGAACGAGTGTACGCGGTGCAAGGGTCGACGCACGGAGCGTATATTACGCAACGGAGCATCTGGGTACGCCCACATAATACAAATCACACGATAGTATTATTTTAAACAGGCGAAAAGGAGGCAACGCGATAAATAGCGCAAGTCAATTTCAGTGTCCAAAATTTTAAGCTAATAGATCCTTCTCTAATTTGCAACCCATCTGGACTAGACTGTGTTACTGAATGAAAGGGATTTCTGCGCAGAAACGAAAGTAAAGTGTATATGAGGTGAAAGAGTGTGTATACATATATATATAAGTTTCTAATTTTTGGGGTTGAACCAAAGGAAATCGAGTTCTCGTGAAGGTACATACGTGTAAGTGACTGCATGGTGGCTTGGGAGGCATCCCTTGTTAAACATTAAAAAAGAGCATTAGAGTATAGCAGACCAGGAGGTCTACTGTAGCACAGACCAGGAGGTCCAGACAGACCAGGAGGTCCAGGTACAGCAGACTAAGAAGTCCGCTATAGATAAAGAGTAGCACAACACCAGTAAGGGTTGGTGCGGAACCCATATAGGCCATTAAGCTCAGGCTGAAGGAATTCGCAGCCACAATTTTTGATTCCACTGGTCGCTCCGCACATAAGATTAGTTGCTTATGTGCAGAACGATTGTACCGCACGTAATTGTGTGCATTAGTTAGTAACTTGACCCAGTACCATTTGCGTACGCTAGAGGGGTCATAAACGCTATTTGTACATTCTAACGTGATTTGTGTAATATTTTTTTTATTTTAAGGAAGTTCGCTGGTCACTCGGGAACTATCCAACAACCAATAGTTACTGGAAAGGGTTAATTGCTCTTCGGATCACACCCACATGTTCCAGTAAATAGAGGTTCAGGTCGCAGGGGCCCTAGGTTGAGTACGCCAGCGCTAAGGCAGTGTGTGGGCGTATTGGTCGACGTGGGCGAGTGAGTGGAGTACTCGGTAAACTTCGCCGCCGGCCTACCCCGGACATCTTGGTTTTGTAAGGGTTTGCTGAAGACTCTGATTTGAAGGTCAGAGGTAGTGAAAGCAACACCTGCAAGGATGGGGGCCAGTTGTTCAGGAAGGGGGCGATCAACCTCGGTTCGGGTTGACTTAATAAACCGATTAATCGGGTCGGCAAGGTATGTAATGTGTGAGAAATACGGATCACACACACAGGTTTTGTGTGATGAATGGGAAAGAATGACTGTGCACGATGGGGAAAAGTTCCCACGGGTAGGCAGTTTTAGCCCAGATGTGTTGCAAAATCTAAGGAGAAGGATATGTCTCATTAAATCTGCAAAGAGACGAATCAAACATTATGACTATTTACAGTTATGGCAGCAGGAGGGTGAAATACAGAGAGGATTGGATCAGGCGGCTGGATCTAACCCTATCCAGAAACTGATAGCCACGGCGCCACCGCCACCATACATAACAGGAGAGCAGGTGGTCACAGAGAATGGCACACTGGGGAATGATAAACATGCACTTAGTAACTGTATAAATGTTAAGAATAATGTGACTAAGATTATCGATGCAAATACTAACCCGTGCAAGCTGTACCCTGTTTTAAACTTTCCCCAGGAGTGTGATCAAGAGGATGAGCCAACAACAATATCGGCACTCTCTCTAGCAGCCACCATAGCAGAAACAACCGTGGGCACGGCCCAACCCGTAAGATTAGCGTCAAAGCCCCCTAGCGGAGGGACAGATGAGGTCGTATCATCTGGTAAGTACGGCACCATACACTATGCTGAAACCATTTCACCACATATTGTAGAATCTACTCAGAAGGATGTTATTGGACTTAATCCCGTTAGGGTAATAGCAGTGCCAAATGGGAAAACTGACACTTCAGGAATCACTCCTGTCAGAAACATCGCCATGCACTGCCCCTTTTCCCGAATGGAATTAAGAACAATGGTGTCTGAATTCCCTGATCCTAGGAAAGATCTAGCTGCTAGTCAGAAATACATTAGAGATCTAGGAAATACTGTGGAACCCAATAACAAAGATAGGCAGATATTGCTGAGGGCATGTTTACCCTCCAATGTCGACTCAACAAGATTTTTAGCTGACTGTAAATTAGATGAAGATGTACCCCTTACGGATGTGTACAATCAAGATAATGTAAAGAGAATAAATTTACAATTAAAAGAGTATTTTCCAGCTGTTGCCAAATGGAATAACATTTTTACCATCAAACAAAAAGAGGGAGAAACAGCTGCTGATTATTTTCATCGGGCACTACAGGAAATGGCTAAGTATACAGGCATAGAAGATATTTCGACAAATGTAAATCATAGAGCAGTAGCAGTATCTGTGTTAATGGAAGGTTTAAAAGAAGTATTAAAGACAAGGGTACAGACCACCCAACCATGTTGGCGAGGTCTGTCGGTGGCTACTTTGAGAGAGGCTGCTGTTGATCATGAATGGAATATCACCAGACACAGGGAGTCACAAAGTGATAAGTTAATGGCCGTAAGTATACAGGCCCTGACCACAAGGCCATCTCTGTATAAATCTCCGACCCCTGTGGGTAAAGCAAATGTGGTAACTTGTTATTACTGTCATAAAGAGGGACATTTTGCACGAGACTGTAAATCAAAGAATGCACAAGGATCATACCAACCCCGTAGACAACGCCATAACACACGAAATTGGGAGCAAGGACCGCAGAGACGGAGTTATGAGCCACACGCAGGGGAAACAAAAAGGTATCCCCCAAAAAGAGACTGGCAAGTCACTGATAGATCCCATTTACCCCCTTCACAGGTAATAGCTGCCAACGCGATACAGGGAGGCCACCACGAACCATAGGGGCGAGGCCACACCTGTAATCTACAGCCAGTGAAATTAATTGCGAACCTTGGAAGTGAACCCGAGGTTACAATTGATGTAGCTGGTAAATCTCTAAATTTCCTTGTAGATACGGGGGCGGCCAAGTCAGTGATAAATTCGACCGTGGGCATGAGAACCACTGGTAAAACAATTCCAGCCATGGGAGTAACAGGGGTAGTACAGCACTACCCTTTAAGCAAACCCGCAGAGATTACGATAGGGCCTTTGCATACCAAGCATTCTTTCCTACTGGCTGCATCGGCTCCGACTAATCTCTTAGGGAGAGATTTACTGTGCAAAATGGGATGCGTCATATACTGTACTCCTGAAGGTGTGTTCTTGGACATACCCGAAAACCACGATCAGGAAGCGCAAGATATGCTAGACTCCCCAACAAGATTAATGTCACACACTGTTATTGTAAATAGGTGTCCGTCCAAGGTAGAAGAAATGATTTCCAATATACCGGAGTCACTTTGGACCAAAGATGGACAAGACACTGGATTGATGGCAAATGTAGCCCCAGTAGTTGTGCAAGTAAAAGATGGTAGGATAGCTCCAAAAATCCCACAATATCCTCTGAAGCCAGAGGTGGAGTTAGGAGTTTACCCTGTAATAGAGCGCTTGCTACAACAGGGCATTCTGGTAAGGACGTCCAGCACTGCAAATCGTCCCATCTTCCCTGTTAAAAAGAGTGGGGGTAGGGGCTACCGATTAGTGCAGGATCTAAGAGGGATCAACAAAATAGTTGAGAGTCAATTCCCCGTAGTGCCAAATCCAGCTGTCATCCTAATGCAAATCCCTCCCACTGCCAAATTTTTCACTGTGATTGACCTCTGCTCCGCTTTCTTCTCGGTACCCCTGCACCCTGACAGCCAATACTTATTTGCATTCACATACAGAGGAGTTTAATATACATGGACTCGCTTACCCCAAGGTTTCATAGACAGTCCAAGTATTTTCTCACAAGCCCTGCATGATTGTTTACAGTCTTTCCAACCAGTGAGTGGATCAGTATTGATACAGTACGTGGACGATTTACTACTGTGTTCAGATTCATTGGAAGCGTCCCTGAGAGATACGAAACAGCTCCTGTCTCATCTTTCAGACACAGGACACAAGGTTTCCAAAGACAAGTTACAATTATGCCAGACTCGTGTGAGGTATTTGGGACACTGTCTAACACAAGGACTGAGACACCTTACCGCTGATAGAATTCAAGCAATTCGCGACATGACCCTGCCACAAACCCAGCAACAGATTAGAACGTTTTTAGGAATGTGTGGGTATTGCCGTAACTGGATCCCAGGTTTTTCCATACTAGCCCTACCTTTGCAGGAGATGGTCTCATCAAGTAAACCTGATCGGATCTCGCACACGGACGAATCCGAGATGGCATTTGAAAGACTAAAACAGTGCCTAACACAGGCACCGGCATTAGGTATGCCTGACTATGGGAAACCCTTTGAGCTGTACGGAACAGAGAGTGCTGGTTGCGCAGCAGGTGTCCTAACCCAGAAGCATGGTGATGCCAGCAGGCCGGTAGCTTACTACAGCGCTCAGCTAGATACGGTAGCGCGATCCCTCCCCACATGCTTGCGAAGCGTTGCAGCGATAGCATTGCTAGTTACAAAAAGCGAAGACGTAGTGCTAGGACACAACCTCACAATCCATACACCACATGCAGTGTCAGCCTTACTAAATTCTGCCCAAACCAGACACGTCTCATCAGCGCGGTTTACAAGATGGGAATTGGCACTGATGGCCCCCGTAAACATTACCATAAGGAGATGCAGCGCATTAAATCCTGCAACGTATCTCCCAGGTGTGCCTGACAGGCACAAAGGGTGGAGGATGAGAGTAATGGTGAAGGAGGATTTAATACAGAGGATGACACACATGATTGTATGGAATATTTGACCCAAAATTTCACGGCAAGGCCTGACATCAGTGACAACCCACTGGAAGATGTAGATTTTACTTTCTACACTGACGGTAGTTGTCACAGACAGACGGACTCGGAAGACTTGTGTACTGGATACGCAGTCGTAGATGACCAAGGTACCATAGAAGCAGAACCGCTAGGCCCACCTCACTCAGCACAAGTTGCTGAACTGGTTGCCCTGACCAGAGCATGTGAATTGGCTAAGGGCAAGTCAGCCAATATCTACACAGATTCTAGGTACGCATTCGGAGTAGTCCATGATTTCGGAGCCCTATGGCGCCTCAGAAATTTCATGACGGCAGCTGGCACACCCGTAGCGCATGCAGCCCACATCAAAAGACTTCTAACAGCGATACAGGAACCCGACAGAGTGGCTGTTATCAAGTGTAAAGCTCACACATATAGCCAAGACCCGGTATCACTTGGTAACAGCCGAGCAGACGAAGCTGCTAAATCAGCAGCTGGTAACCCCATACAAACAGATAGTACACGACTGATGGTATTTAATACTGTAAACACACAGAAATTGTGTGAAATGCAAAATTTGTGTTCTCCACAGGAAAAGGCAGTTTGGAAGTCAAAAGGATATGACCAGGAGTCCTCAGGACTCTGGACAGATGGACATGGTAAACCAGTGGCACCAAGAGCATACCTTCCAAGTCTAGCGGAAGCAGCACATGGGCTGACTCATCTAGGCAAAGAAGGGATGTGTAAGCTAGTAAGAGCTTATTGGTGCGCCCCAGGATTTTCTTCCCATGCGGGTAAGAGAGCGATGACATGCCTCACCTGCTTGAGGAAGAACATCGGAAAGGCAATACCAACAGAGCCATCTCATATCCCTCCAACAGATGGCCCTTTCCAGGTGATACAAATTGATTTCATACAATTGCCACCTTGTAGAAATTTAAAGTATGTTTTGGTCTGTATTGATGTATTTTCAAATTGGGTTGAAGCATTTCCTGCGGCCACAAATACAGCTGTATTTACTGCAAAGAAAATTGTACAGGAATTTGTGTGTAGATACGGTATCCCTAGAATAATTGAAAGTGATAGGGGTACCCACTTTACAGGTGAAGTCTTTCAAACAATGTGTAAGTTGATGGGAATTAATAGTACACTCCGTACTGCCCCCAGGCGAGCGCGAAGGTGGAAAGAGTAAACAGCACTATTAAAAATAAATTGAGCAAGGTAATGACTGAAACAGGACTGTTATGGCCTGAAGCTTTGCCAATCGTATTATACAGCATCAGAACCACTCCCAGGTCCCCTCTTAATCTGTCTCCTTTTGAAATTCTGTTTGGTCGACAACCCCATGTTATGATTAACCCCCAGGATGATTTGAAATGTAACAATGAAGTAACCGTAAAGTACTTGGTTAAGATGAGTAAGCAATTGAGGAATCAGAATGATAATCTAAAGTTGGTGATTCCTGATTTGCCAGACAGTAATTGTCATGACATTGAACCTGGGGATTATGTAATGATACAGAATTTTCTACGCTCAGGTTGCCTTATTAACAGATGGGAAGGACCATATCAAGTCTTATTGACCAGCACAACTGCTTTGAAGGTTGCCGAGAGAGAGACTTGGGTCCATTCGTCTCATTGTAAAAAGGTCACTGACCCAGAGAGGTCCCGTGATAAAGAACAGACGGTAGAGGTTGTATCACTAGAGTGTCTGTTCAGGGAGGATTGAGACGACACCTGAGCGCTGAGAATAACAAGACCGGAAGCTTGTCGAGCCAGATTTCTTTTTCCCATTTGTTATTTTCTCCAGTTCCCACCTCCCTCCTATTTCCTTTCCCCCTTCTTATTTTCCTCCTTTTACTCCTCAAAGATGGACTTGCCCCAAGAGACTGTGATCCGGATTTTCCTGTTGACCATGATGTTGACCAGAGCAGTCTGTTTCGGTGAGAGTACCATGGAGGTCGAGAAAGGATCAGGAATGGGTTCTGATGACCAGGATGCAGGCGTAGATTTCCAAGAACAACATAATCTCCGAGTAAAGGCGAGTATCAGTAAACGATCTGGTAGCATTGACAATAGAAGGAATTGTGAAGGATTGTTAGCTGAAGAGAACTGCATCTGTAGGCATTGTGACAATATAGTTGAGGATGGGTGCATAAAGAAATGTCAGTCCAGTTTTAATGTCCACATGGACCGGCATCCATTGAGTGACTATCACTCCTTAGTGAGTAAAGCGTTAAATCAGACAGACTGTTGGGTATGCTCTAAAGTACCTCAAGGCCATAGCAAATCAGGACTAGTACCATTCCCTTTAACGGCAGGAGAGGTACTTGAGCTAAGCGGTGGGAGGCCGGTGGACAAGAGGTTTAATATCTCTAGTCCTCCTAGTTTGAAGCTCCACCAATATCATGTGGATAGGTCCTTAGTGTGCTTTAACATTTCCAATCCCCGAAAGCCGGGAAATTGGGAAGTGTCATGGAGTAATCAAACCATGACATTCTCACATAGAGCCGACAGATTGCCCATAGACACAGAACTGATACGCCAGATAGCCGACCATAGGAAATTCTTTCGGTATAGGTACAGTACACCTTAGGAAGTAGGATCATGCGAGTTGGAGAAGTATCACCAGGATACTGTGCACAGATCGTACAAACTGATACGTGTACTAAACAGATGGAAGAACTAGGGCTAGGAGAGTTCACATGGAAAACTTGTAATATGGGTATGTCACACTCCGTCCCATATGTTCTCCCCGATGATGCATATTTCATATGCGGGAGGAAGGCGTATAAGTGGCTTGCCCCAAACTCAGAAGGGTTATGTTATATTGGAAAAGTACTGCCTGAGGTAATGACTGTATCCCACCCTAAAATGAAAGATATTCACCGTGGTGCCCAAGCTCCTTATACTCACACTCATTACGAACACATCGTTAAACGGCACCTGATAGAAAGAACAGAGCATTCAGCCTCTGACCTGATCCATGAATCCACCGGGATTCAATTCCTACTCGCGTTAGATATCACTCGTACCGCTAGAGGAGTGATAAATTATAAATATATATCTGCGCTTGCAAATTTATTAGACAATATCACCGAAATGTATGACGACACCTTCAGGTACACTGGGAAAGAGTTACAAGCCTACAAAACAGAACTGGTTCAGCATAGGATGATTCTCAATTACCTCACAGCTGTGACAGGCGGGTATTGTGTAACCCTGGCAACTCAATATGGAATCAAGTGCTGCACGTACATTACAAACAGCACGGAGGACCCAGCCGAGGTCATAGACCAAAAGATGGATGACATTTTACAATTGAAATGGGAGTTCCGAAGGAAACACAATCTCACCCTGGCTGCTGTGGGTAATGAGCTGACCAGTTGGGTGTCATGGTTGAACCCACGAAATTGGTTCTCTGGTTTAGGAGAATGGGCCCAAGGTATTATCATGGATGTAGGGAAATTTCTTTTGTGTATTCTGGGTGTCATCATATTGGTCGGTCTGATATTTAGATGCGTTCGGGTTTTAACGAAGTGCAAACGTAGTGCCCGAGTGATGAGTTTAAGAAGCGAGGACACTGTATTAACAACGATTAATTTGATGTATGACCCAACGATAGAGACAATGTTGTGATGAAAATGTGATTCCACGGTCCGTTTCTTTCACCCGTTTCTCCTTTGTTTTCCTCCAAGGTACAAAGACATCCGCTTGGAAGAAGAATTTGACAACCTTTTACACAGACCATTGATGGACAATGCCATAGACCCCCAATATCCCTAGCAATTTTAAAATTTTACGATAGCCCAACACTTTTGTAAGTCTATGGACATTGAGAAAGCTTTTTGCTCAAGCAATTATAGCAAAAGCATCGGGAGACTACAGTCAACATGTACATCGAGACAAGACACAAGACAAGACCTCAAGCAACAAATGTACATTAAACTCACATAGTTTACGACTGCATTTACCATAATTGCTTCTTATCTTCATCTCTACAACCTTCAGGTAATGACACACATAGTCGATAGGGAATATAGGCACAGATATCAGCACTCACATACCCCCCCATTCATGTATCATCAACTAAAATGTGCTCCCCCATTTTGTTGCAACCAAAAGCCGAAAAGAGCTCGGTAAAGTTTGACAGCCCATCCACAGACCCGTACCACGGGATAAGAAGGAATTCAAATGTATACTTCGCAATACCTCGAAGCTTGATTTAAAACACGTACGGCACGATGATACATGACCCCTCAAACATGGACTCATACATACATGCTTCTACTATCTCAATAGGTCATACCTTTTTCCCACCTTCTTCTCTTCTCCCTTACCCAATCATAGAAATGTATTTTTACATGACATATATTTTTCTCTTTTTTGAACTGTTTTCAGGAAGTGGCAGTTATTGGTGACTGCCAAAGGGTGGACTGTCAAAGTCAGAAAAATATCACGCTGCACGTTGCCATATATGCACCGCATGCGCGTGCCTGCTGCACGCGCACATTCTCTCCGGTGCGTGCGGATACACGCAGCCGCGTGATGGCGCCTCGGCCATGCGCTCGAGCGCGTGGTATGTGCATTTACGGTAGACTTTGTGTGCGTCTAGCGGGCGACTAAATCGTTTAATAATAGAACCAAATAGCTCGTTTTATAGATAATGTTCCCCTTAATGATAACTGTCAGTTTGGTTAATGTGACTTGTTCACGGACTTGGGAATCCCTCTTTACGTGGTACAAAGGGTCTGATTAAGGTTGCACAGCTGTGTCTGGTACCTAACTGAAGAGTATTTTACTAGCAATAATCCGGTGTTGGTTAGGTAAAGATTAATCGCTCCTGCGTGTAGTTATGACCATTAGTAGTTTCTGGACATATTCTATATTTGCAGTTCATTATCCATGCGGCGGGAATCCGGAGATTCCCACCCACCTGAGCTGTTTAAAATAGTCACAGCCCACCTGTTCAAACTAACCTATGACCTTTTGATATGATGCGAGGAGACATTCCTGTGTCCAATGAACAATGAGATTGTAGGTCCCTTTGTAGTATACTGTACCCAGTGTATATAAGATCAGCTAGCCTGAACAGCTCCCCCACTCTCTCCACAAACGGTTTTCATATTGACAAACTCGGGGCTGGTACCAGGCTGCGCTGCGATCGTTCCCAGTGTGTGTGTAAGTAATTCTCTGTGATTATATCGCTCTTTGTTTGTATTGGCCACATTCTCTCTCTCTCTGTTTAGTTTAAGACTGTAACGTTATTGTATATTTCTGACTAGATATTCTGTTAGAATTATATGTTAGTATGTAGTGTATGACTTGTAAACTGTTTTACCCCTTTTCAATATAACTAAAAGCTTGTTAGTAAAGGTGTTGGATCCTTAGCACGGTATTGTGTGTTCATTACATTGCAGAGAGTAATAGGGGCATCTCGATCGCTCAAACAGCTTTAGTGTTAACAAGGTTAAGCAGCGTTATATCGCTACAGTGTTTCAGTACAAGGTTTACAGTATAAGAATACCCTTTCTGTGTGTCATCTTGTGAGCGTCTGCGCCGCTCGTGATCTCCTCGTGGTCTCGAGCGTCCGCTACGCTGATAGCGTAGCATTACGGTTGTCACTCGCCTATAGCGCGCTCGACTCCACGCATTAAGCTGTGAGCGAGCGTGCCGCATGTGCGTCTCGATCACGGCCTAGCATATGCTACGCTAAATATGTACCCTTACGGTACCCCATACGCCAATTGCGTACTGTGTCTCTTACCCATTATTGTAAAGTTATAAGGTAATCTAAATCAGCATTATCACTACTGTATAAGTCCAGGGTTACTTCCGTATAAGTCCAGTCCAGTGGTGCTGCCGTATAAGTCCAGGGGTACTGCCATATAAGTCCAAGGGTACTGTCGTATAAGTCTAGGGGTACTGCTGTAAAGTTTTATTTTACAAGGAAAAGCAATTTCTTATTGCACTGTGGTTCGGGCCGCTGCGGCCGTTAAACATAAGCAAATAACTGCTAATATATGTATGCACGCTACATATATGCGCCGACACGCTATGCGCACAATGCAGCGACACATGTGGCTGAATACACCTTATCCCCAGACAAGAATGGAATGCAACACCAGTAGTTAAATGTAATGTTGTGGTCCAACCCATCAACAGTATTTACTCAACAGATACAGATAAAAGATACAACAATATTACAGAGAAGAGCTACAACCAATAATACATACATTTGTTCGCGAGCGCTCCTGGACCCAGGACTCAGTCAGTCTTAGCAAGATGACTTTCAGAGAATAGACTGTGCCTGGTCAGGAAGCCTCACTTTTATACAATGGGTCCAAATACAGTACAATGGGAAATGTAAGCTCTTCTTCCATAGGTCAGGGGGCAGGTCATTTACAGTACAGGAGGGGTCATAGTTTGGTTTAAATGAATGGGCGATGCTTGGTCCAGGTGTGCTTGCAGGTGTTCGTCACTGGGATCTCACCAAATTTCCTGAGTACAGTATCATAACAGTTTGCTAATATTATATCTCTGCGTATATCTACATGCAGAAACATGTGATCAACTACAAATAGCAACAGGAATGTAGATCACAAAATACTGCACATCTGGATACCAAACACAAAGTCCTAACCTTGCTCTGTCCCCTCACATCCTGTAAAGCTGAATAACTGTATTGTTCTACCTTTTAAGTGTATGTAAGTTGCTGGCAATGTGTATGGAGACTATGTGTAAATTATGCACTATATAAATAGAATATTGAATATTGTCTTTGTGGCTTTTCTGTGCGAATGCGTGTGCAACCGTATATACTCATACCATGCGCCAATACGCAAGGCTCGTGAACCAGTGTACGTAGCATGCGGGTATGTGTACGCACAGCGATTACGCGCACACACAGAGGCCACTCTGTTTGGTGTTTGCATGTGGTGTGTATGTAATATTTTCGACTTTGACAGTCCACCCTTTGACAGTAAACAATAACTGTGATAAATTACTAACAAAATATTTCAAAACACATAACAGGTGACCTAGACACACATATGTACTTATTTCACAAATCAGACATTGACTGGGTAGACATGGTAAAAGGACGAGACATCCTCTATATGCACTCGGCGGTCAAGGGACCACTGGTTGGGTGTGGGACGACATTCAACCTATAGAGTATGCTGGGACAGTGCTTTAGCCTAAGATGTCTGATTTGAAAGAACGTTGCATACATACATGTACCTATGTCTTTGCACACTGATGTCCGGAATCGGTAGAAGTTTTGCTGGGTAGAGGGAAAGAGAAACACAAAAAGATGGTGAAAGAAACAGGACATGAAATTCATTTACATTCCTATCACAGCACTGTCTCTATCATCGGATCATATACCAGATCTGCCGCATTTACAACGCACCCGCTCCTTAGACTCATCAAATTTGTATTATGCCTTTTTCGCTGCATCAGAATTCGAACACATTTAAATATCAGGCCAGGATACAGATGAGAAACTTCCCCACATTTGCAATCATACCTTGTGCCCACTCTCCTAACCCATAGAACCACTTGAGTGGGTTCAACCATGAAGCCCATCCAGTCAATTCATTACCCACAGCCACTAAAGTGAAATTATTTTTCCTTTTAAACTCCCTTTTCAACTACAATATCTTGTCCATCTTTTGATCAATGATCTCTGTTTGGTCCTCAGTACTGTTCGTAATATACGTGCAGCACTTCACATCATATAGAGTCGCCAAGGTAACACAATACCCACCCGTCATGGCCGTGACGTAATTCAAGACCATTCTGTGTTGGACCAGTTCCTTCTTGTAGGCCTGTAGTTCCCTACCCGTATACCTGAAGGTGTTATTAAACATCTCAGTGATATTATCTACAAGTTTGCTAGCGCATGGATATACCTATAATTTATAATTCCTCTGGCAGTATGGGTGATGTCTAATGCAAGAAGAATCTGAATACCGGTGGATTCATGAATCAAATTAGAGGCAGCGAGCTCTCTCCTGTCTATGAGGTGTCTCTTGAAAATGTGTTCGTAATGAGTGTGAGTATAAGGAGGTGGAGCGCTGCGGTGAATGTCTTTCATTTTGTCATGTGCAATGGTCATGACTTCTGGTAGTGGTAGTACTCTGCCTATGTAACACAACCCTTCAGAGCTCGGAGTAAGCCACTTGTACGCCTTCCTTTCACATATGAAGTAAGCATCATCTGGGAGAACATAGGGGACAAAATGCATCAGTATCATGTCACAGATAATCCTTACAAAGAAACCTGTCCCCAGTTTTTCCATCTGTTTGACACAAGTATCTGGCTGGATGATGTGCGCACAATATCCCTGTGACACTTTTCCAGCCCACATGGTTTTGATCCCATGTGTATACTTGTATCAGAAGTACCTCCCACTTGTGGCTATCCCACGTACAAGTTCAGAGTTGATGGGTCTTTATCAGCTCTATGTGAGAAGGTCATTGTCTGATTGTTCCAAGTTACTTCCCAGTTTCCTGGTTTCTGGAAATTGGTTATGTTGAAACATAATAGTGATCTATCTACATGGTACTGGTGGAGCTTTAGGCTAGGGGTCTAGAGATATTGTATTTTCTGTCCACCGGTCTCCCCCCATGCAATTCGAGTACCTCATTTACTGTTAATGGGTATGCCACTAATCCCGATTTACTCTGTCCTTGAGGTACTTGTGAGCACACCCAGCATTCAGTTTAGTTTAAGACCGTACCCACTAATGAGTGATAGTCACTCAAAGGATGTCCGTCAATATTGATATTATTGTTTGACTGACATCTCTGGATGCACTCATCTTCGACTGTGTTATTGCAGTACTTACATATGCAGTATTCATCAGACAATATCCCTTCACATTGCCTCCGAGCTCCATGACTACCAGATCTCTTACTTATACCAGCTTTGACCAAAGTGATGGACTGATCCTGGGGTCCTACAAATTCATCCTCTCCATCAGAACCCATTCCAGATCCTTGCTCGACTTCTCCGGGGCCCTTGCAAAAACAAAATATCCTGGTCAAAAACAGAATCACAAGAAAAATCCAGCATACAGTCTGTTGATGTGGATCCATTTCGGCAGGGAAAAAGGGAAGGGAAAAAAATGAAGAGGGGGAGTTGTTTGGAGAGAAAAAAATTAAGATAACAGTCCTTGATTTTGCTCTTCACCACGCTCAGGTGCAGTTCAACAGTCTTGCCTTTCAGCTATCTCGGAACAGATTCTTCAGTGATATTAGGTTTTCTTCACCTTTCTCTTTCTCACGAGTTTTCTCCGGGTTAGCGACCTTCTTGCAGTGGGACGAGTGGACCCAAGTCTCTCTCTCGGCAACCTTCAGTGCTATCGTGCTGGTCAACAAAACTTGATACGGTCCTTCCCACCTTTTTATTAGGCAACCTGAGCGTACAAAATTTCGAATCATCACATAGTCCCCAGGTTCAATTTCATGACAATTACTGTTTGGTAGGTCAGGAATCGCCAGTTTCAAATTTCTTTGCTGGTTTCTCAATTGCTGGCTCATCCTAACCAAGTATTGCAAAGTCATTTCATTATTGCATTTCATATGATCCTGGGGATCTACCATTACATAGGGCTGTCATCCAAAAAGAATTTCAAAGGGTGATAGGTTAAGCAGTGACCTGGGAGTGGTTCTGATGCTGTACAACACTAGTGGCAGTGCCTCCGGCCACAACAGTCCAGTTTCAGCCATCACTTTGCTCAGCTTGTTCTTAATAGTGCTGTTCATTCTCTCCACCTTTGCACTGGCCTGTGGTCGGTTGGCAGTATGTAGCTTACTATTAATACCCATAAGTTTGCACATGACCTGACAGACTTTACCTGTAAAATGGGTACCCCTATCACTCTCAATAATCCTAGGGATACCATATTTACACACAAATTCCTGCACAATTTTCGTAGTGGTAAACACAGCGGTATTTGTGGTGGAAGGAAATGCATCTACCCAGTTTGAGAAGACATCAGTGCATACCAGTACATTTTTCAAATTCCTACAGGGTGGTAGCTGTATGAAGTCGATTTGTATTACCTTGAAAGGTCTCTCTGTAGGAGGGATATGGGAGGGCTACGTCGGTATTGTCTTACCAATATTCTTCCTCAAGCAAGTAAGGCATGTCATTGCTTTCTTGCTTGCCTGAGAAGAGAACCCTGGTGCACTCCAGTAAACTCTTACCAATTTGCACATACCTTTCTTGCCCAGGTGAGTCAGACCATGTGTCGCTTCAGCTAGGCTTGGGAGATATGCCCTGGAGGCCGCTGGCTTACCTTGTCCATCTCTCCAGAGTCCTGAGGACTCCTGACCAGGCCCCTCATTCCGAGTTGATCGCTAGCTGCCGTTGTTCGCAGCACAGCAATCAGGCTAAAATCAGCATTTCTGCACATGCGTACAGACCACAGTACGCACGCGCCAAGTACTTTCACATAAAACTATGCTACGCTTTTCTGTCGCTCTGTTGATCAGTGAGTGATTGACAGGAAGTGGGTCTTTCTGGGTGGTAACTGGACATTTTCAGCGAATGTGCTAAAAAACACAGGCGTGTCAGGTAAAAACGCAGGTATAAAGAAAAAATGGGTATGACTTATCCGGCGCTGTTGTTTTAAATGCAGGTTATATGAATGTAATTCTGGTTTGACTTTCCCTTAGGGCAATGTCCAATGGTTCAGACGATGACACCGGGCGGGCTGTGGCAGCGGTGTACGGCGGGATCCCGGGAACCGTCACAGGACAGGCGGCGGCAATATCACGACAAGCAGTCTGGCCTGTATGGTATGGCAGGTATGCTTGGGGAAACGGGGGAGTGGCTGGCCGAATGCAGGGCGTGTTTGTGAAACCAGTAACTAAACTGACTGAAGTGATCGCAAGGTAGGAGTAGGTTTGGAGCTGCTCAGATACTGCATGAAAATTTTAACGAGCACTTCTGCTAACCTTTTGTTCGCACTTCTGCTAAGCTAAGATACACTCCCAGAGGGCGTCGGCCTAGCCTTTGTACTGCTGCTAAAAGCAGCTAGCGAGCAATCAATTCGGAATGAGGGCCCATATCCCTTCGCCTTCCAGACCGCCTTCTCCTGTAGGGAACACAATCCTGCATTTCAATTAACTGTAACTATTTATTGTATTGAATGTCATCAGTTGTGTGGTGGTACTTTGTGTGGTGGTGCTTACTGCTGATTTAGCAGCTTCTCCTGTCTGGCTGTTACCAAGTGAAATTGGGTCTTGGTTGTAAGTGTGTGCTTTACACTTGATAACAGCCACTCTGTCAGGTTCCTGTATGGCTGTCAGAAGCCTTTTGATGTGTGACGCATGCACCACAGGCATGCCAGCTGCCATCATGAAATTTATTTGGCGCCACAGGGCCCCGAATTCATGCACTACATCGAAAGCATATCTAGAGTCCATGTATATATTATCTGACTTACCCTTTGCCAACTCACATGCTCTGGTCAGTGCTACCAGTTCAGCGACTTGTGCTGAGTGAGGTGGACCAAGGGGTTCAGCTTCTATCATACCTTCATAATCTACAACTGAGTATCCGGTGCACAGGTCTCCTGAGTCCGTCTGTCTGTGACAACTACCGTCAGTGTAAAAGGTAAAGTCTACATCTTCTAGTGGGTTGTCACTGATATTGGGTCTTGCAGTGAAAGTCTGGTTCAAGTATTCCATACAATCATGCGTATCAGTGTGTGTACTAAATCCTCCTTCACCATTATTCTCAACCTCAACCCTTTGTGCATGACAAGGCACACTTGGCAAATAAGTTGCAGGATTTAGTGTGCTACACCTTTTTATGGTGATGTTTACAGGTGCATTCAGTAATAGTTCCCATTTTGTAAACCGAGCGGATGAGACATATCTGGTTTGGGCGGAGTTTAGCAGGGCTGATTCTGCATGAGGTGTATGGATTGTCAGGTCATGCCCTAACACTACGTCTTCATTCTTACTTACGAACAAATCTATAGCTGCAACACTTCATAGGCAAGTGGGGAGAGACCATGCTGCAGTGTTCAGCTGTGCACTGTAGTAGGCTATGGTCTGCTGGCATCACCTTGTTTCTGTGTTAGGACTCCTGTCGCGCACCCAGCACTTTCAGTACCATATAATTCAAAAGGTTTCTCATAATCTGGCATACCTAATGCAGGTGCTTGTGACAAGCACTCTTTCAGTCTCTCAAATGCCAGTTCGAACTCCTCAGTATGAGTATCCCATTCTGGTTTACTTGAAGAGACCATTTCTTGCAGTGGTAAAGCCAAAATAGAGAACCCCAGAATCCAGTTCCAGGGCCGTCTTTTCGTATGGGCTCAATGGGCTCTTGCCCAAGGGCCCCAGGAGTATAAAGGCCCTAGTCTGATAGCTGAGGGTCCCCTCTTTCCAGAGGTACCAGATTTTTGGAAATCGGCCCTAGGGAACCAGAGATATCCGACTTCAAAGCAGTAGTCCCCATCCAAGCCTGTTAATTGCTCTTCCCAGCCAGATATCTCGGGCTCTGTATGACTTATAGTTTTTCTGAGGGTATATATCAAAATCTGGGACTCTTCACTTTCTGTGGACACTGGCAGCTTGTCTCTGCTATGCCCAGAACCAGAGATATCAGCCTTCAAGCAGATGGTCCCTGCTCAAGCTCCACACACCTAATATGCAGTTTTATATTTTCGTTGGTGGATTGCTCTGGCTCCTGAAATCTGAATCCCAAGTCCCCTGTACCTCCTGACAGGTGAGACACTCTAATTTTTTATCCCATTCAAAGCTAAGAAATCTTTTTCCAGGAACTGGAGATATCTGCAGTCAAGCAAGCTGCTCTCTCACCAGAAAATGATGAATATTAAGCCCACTCCACTATTCCCCCCTCATTTACATATTAAACACCCCCTACCACTCTGGAAGTCATTTACCGGGGCCCCATTCATTCATCCCAATGCTACCTTCTACAGTTTAGTGTTCTCCCTCCCACCCCATCTGTGCAGTAAAGGAGTAATTAGCAGAAATTACTGCTCCAGGTCCTATATGCTGAGCGGAAGTTAGTATACCCCCTACCGCCCACGGGACATCTAAGCTGCCGCTGATAGCACACCCCTGGAGGATGGGTAGGGGCCCCAGTGCATTGCTGTGCCCAGGGGCCCACACTGCTGTTAAGACGGTCCTGGTTCTGACAATATCCACACATTCCTAGAAATGTGCTAATTTGTTGCTGAGTCTGCGGCAGAGTCATGTCACGGATGGCCAGTATCCTGTCTGTGGTCAGGTGTCTTAGTCCTTGTGTCAAGCAGTGTCCCAAGTATTTAACCCTTGTCCGACACAACTGTAATTTATCCTTAGAAACCTTATGTCCTGTCTGGGAGAGGTGAAACAGAAGCTGTTAAGTATCTGCCAGGGACGATTCAAATGAGTCAGAGCATAACAACAAGTCATCAACATATTGTATCAGCACTGACCCATTCTCAGGCTGAAAGGATTGTAAACAGTTATGTAGGGCCTGGGAGAAAATACTGTCAATGAAACCTTGGGGGAGACGGGTCCAGGTGTACTGTACTCCCCTGTAAGAGAAAGCAAAGAGGTACTGGCTGTTGGGGTGAAGAGGAACAGAAAAGAAAGCAGAGCAAAGGTCAATCACAGTGAAGTACTTAGGGGTAGAGGGAATCTGCATCAGAATGACAGCTAGATTGGGCACTATGGGGAATTGGCTCTTGACTATTTTGTTTATCACCCTTAAATCCTGCACTAGTCTGTAACCCCTCCCCTCACTCTTTTTCACAGGAAAGATGGGACTATTGGCTGTGCTGGACGTCCTGACTTGGATGCCCTGTTGTAGCAGCCGTTATATGACAGGGTATATTCCTAATTCCACCTCTAGTTTCAGAGAGTACTGGGGGATTTTTGGAGCTATCCTGCCTTCCTTTATTTGTACTACTACTGGGGCTACATTTGCCATCAATCCAGTGTCCTGTCCATCTTTGGTCCATAGGGAACCCTGTATTTGTGAGATCATTTCCTCTACCTGTGATGGACATGTGTCTAGAATGGTAGCATGCAACATTAGCCTTTGACGTGTGTCTAAAATATCTTGTACTTCCTGTGCATGGATTTCAGGGATATCTAAAAACACACCCTCAGGGGTACAATATATAACACACCGCATTTTACATAATAAGTCTCTGCCAAGTAGGTTAGTTGGGGACGATGCAGCCAACAAGAATGAATGTTTGGTATACAAGGGCCCTATCGTAACCTCTGCAGGTCTAGTCCAAGGATACTGCTGCATTTTGCCCATTACTCCTATTGCTGAAATAGTTTTGCCCGTGGTCATTATTCCTGTAGAAGAGGTTAATACAGATCTGGCCTTCCCTGTATCTACAAGAAAAGGTTGTCTTGGACCAGCTACCTTGACCATGACCTTAGGTTCGTCTCTGAGGCTATTTGTCAACCTCACTGGCTGTAAGATACAGGTGTGACCTCCTTCCTGTTGTCTGTATTCTTGGTTTCCCTGGAGTGCGTTGGCAGCTATCATATGTGAGGGAAGTAACTGTAATGAGTTGGAGGCCTGCCCATCTTTTCTTGTGGGAAATCTACGTGTCTCCCCTCTATGTGGCTCAAAATCCTTTCTATATGTCCCTTGGTCCCATCTATGTGTTGGGTAGTTTTGTGTACATGGCTCATGTCTAGTGGCTTGTGGTCTTTTCAGTGTACAGTCCCTGGAGAAATGTTTTCTCTCTCCCACAAGTGTAACACCTACTTACTCTCCTTCTTGGTTCTTCAGTCACCTGGGGGATAGGTTGTGTAGTTTGGCTTTACAGAGCCTGTATACTAGCCGTCATCAACCTTTCCCCCTGCTGTTCTTTATGTTTAAAGATATTTTTGTCATGCACAATAGCAGACTCTCTCAGAGCATCTACAGTGACCTCTCTCCAATTAGGCAAATAATTCTGTACCCTGACTTTCAATGCCTCTTTGAGTCCGTCCATTAACACAGAGACAGCTACCTCCCTGTGGTTTACATCATTCCTTACATCTCTTATCCCAGTGTATTTAGCCATATCTTGTAAGGCTCTATGAAAATATTTGGATGCTATTTCACTTTCTTTCTGTTTGATAGTGAAAATTTTATTCCATTTTACAATTGTGGGGAAATAGAATCCTAATTGTATATAGATTTGTTTCACGTTCTCCTGATTGTATTCATCAGTCAGAGGACTGTCTGCCTCTATATTACAATCTGTTATAAATTTTTGGGTGTCAATATTGGGGGGTTAGGCACGCTCTTAACACTGTCCGCCAATCTTTGTTTGTGGGTTCATGGGCAATACCCAGATCCTTTAAAAACTTCTGTCATCCGGCTAAATTTTTCCTCGGATCGGGGAATTCTGAAATGATTGAACGCAGTTCCAACCTGGACCACGGGCAAT
The DNA here is from genome assembly GCF_028390025.1 of Pseudophryne corroboree. NCBI lineage: Eukaryota > Metazoa > Chordata > Amphibia > Anura > Myobatrachidae > Pseudophryne > Pseudophryne corroboree. The sequence continues at coordinate 442,119,489 of NC_086446.1, forward strand.
ACATTGCAATATTCCTGATGGGGGTTACTCCCAGGTTATCAGTTCTAACATTGGGAACTGCTATTACCCGGACAGGGTTTAACTCTACCACTTCACTCCTATTTGTCTCACTGCGGGGAGCTACTGTCTCTGCGTAATGGACAGTCCCATACTTACCAGTGGCTACGATCTCACCCGTCCCTCCAGTGGAAGACACAGCCAATGCTCTTACTGGTTGGGCTGTGCCCACCTGAGTTTCTTGCAAGGTGGCTGCCTGAGAGAGGGCTGAGATCAGGCTGGGCTCGTCGTCCTCCTCTGAACTATAACCCTTGAAAGAACTTAGGACAGGGTACAATTTGCATTGGTTAGGGTTAATACAATTTGCAAATGCATCCCTATCATTTCCTGGTATGCTATTGGTTGTAGCAGCCTTCTTTCCATCGTCATATGGCGGCGGTGGTGCACTCGCATTCACATTCCTGTCTGGTTTGGAACTTGCTACACAAGCAAGTTCCCTTTGCATTTCTCCCTCTTGTTGCCATATGTTTAAACAGTCATTATGTCTGAGCCTTTGTTTCTTGGATTTGATCAAACATATTCTATTTCTAACATTTTGCAGCACCTCTGGTTCAAAACTACCAATCCTAGGAAATGATGCCCTGTCTTCAACAGTCATACATACCCATTCATCACAAAAAGTCTCCGTGTAAGGACCATACTTCCTACACATAATATACTGAGCAGACCCTCTCGATCTCTGCTCCTCAGCTTGAACCCTGGCTCCTGAACGCCTCTCGCGTGCCCACTTGGCTTCCATTGTGGACTTTTCTAAACACAAACACCAAATGGCCCACGCGAGATGACGGTGAAAAGTTCCTCCGACGCTTTTCACCCGCTCCGTCTCCGCTGATTAGTACCACGGTTCACTCCAGTAGTGGTCGCTCCGCGTACCCAGTGAGGACCCCTACCAGACCCCTCAGCACTGGAAGTATGAAGTATTACCAGCAATAAATCAATACCCCATGTTTTTTCAGTGGAGGTTAAAAGCCTGATCTTTTTGGTTTCTATCCACTGGAATTTACTTGGGTGAGAAACACCTTATCGATCACCCTTTCCAATGAATGTTCACCAGGAATATTTCCTGAGAGAGAGTTAGCAAAAAATTCCTTTACTTTACACAAATCACGTCTGTGTATGCTATGATGACGCAATTGCGTGAAATTATGCAAATGGTATCACGTTGTGCCGCATATCACACACACACATACACGTTCGGTCCAATCGCACGGCTTATAGATACTTGTTATCTATACACCCTACGATCACGGGAGTCGAATTCACAAGCTGCACTCCACAGTCGGAGCGTAACATCAAAATCACGCTCCTCCACACGTTTTACCTTTAAAAACACACACACTATGTACCTCGATACCAATTAATACGGGAGGTCACTAACCTCCTTGCGACCAAGCCTCTGCTAACCCAGTGCCTTACCGACGGGATCCCGCTTTTCGGGATTCAATCCACTCACACTTGCTTTTCAACAACCCACACTTTTAGATTTTCTGTACAGAAAAAAAAATCACTCCCTTTGGTCGATAACTTGCCCCAGAGGTACTACACGTATAATAAGGTTTTCAGTAATCTGCATAAAATCGGACAGTCACTCGTTAATGTTCAACTATAATTCTTTTATCCCACCTTAAAATTGACTTCAATTATGCAGCTAACTTCCGCTTGGGTAAATACGCACTCACGTTTCCCGCCTCCTGTGCAACGTGTGTACCCATGCATCGCTATATATGCATCCATGTACTATTGTACTATGACACGTGTATACTTGCATATGGAAGTGTGTATCGCTGTGTACTTTTGCACACAGCTTGCCACACTCTCTTATCCAACTCTTGTAATACAAAAAGAAAAACACTATTTGTATTGTAGCAATTAGATAAATGCTTCCACGTTCCCTTTGAGCACCAGAAGTCCCCTGCCAGAAAGCTTCTGCATCATGCTACCTAAACTTTAAGGCAGGAACGGAGCTTCACTTATGAAATGCAAATATTTTGCGATTAATACACAATACACTTTTGTTTCTTACACACCCTGAAAGTCACCCACATGGATAAATTCCGTTGAGTGCTGCCAAAACTTTTAGGCCAGGACCAAGTTTTGTATGTGCTTTTACAAATACCCACTAAACAAAATACAATAAATGTATAACAAATAACTTATCCGATTTTATGCAGATATATAATATACAAAAAGGACAAGAAAAGAAAATGGAAGATTCCCTTGCACTGGCGCTATGATCAGCTGCCCTAGGTATCTATCTCCCAAAGATGTCACCAAACACCTAAAAAATACAATATACAATACAAGTGGGGGATATACAACCCTGGGCACTTTAAAAGTTCATATGTATGAGAATACGTTCCTTCTCTTTATTATTGGGTGTCTTCGTGCTTCTCTCTTATTCCACTCTGTGCTTGATTCCACTCAAAGTGATGCGGTATGTAGTCAGAGTTTTGAATGAGAGGAAAGAAAAAAAGGTATATAGTGTAATACAGTCTTTATGCAGACTTCTATATGTATAAAACAGGGGGTTTATAGATGGAAATATATAATGACTACTACAACCTATGGCAACAATATGTGAGAATATACACAAAATATCTGTACGCTTGTGCGCATTTTCACACCAAAAGTAACACACACAAAAACTTTTCCTTGCTGTCTCTTAGTTCGCACCAGCACCTCTGAGACTATACAGGACAGACGTGGTTTAACAACATTAGGTAGTTTTAACACAAAATAAAATTACTTTAGACGCGTCTTCCACCCTTTGTTGTTAGACCAAAGTCTGTTAGGCCCTGCAAGTCCGCGAGTGTGAGATGAAACGAACAGAGACCCAACTGTAAAGTTTGATAATTTTACAAGGAAAAGTAATACCTTATCACACTGTGGTTCGGGCCGCTGCGACCGTTAAACATAAGCAAATAACTGCTAATATATGTATGCACGTTGCTTATACGCACCGACACGCTATGCGCACAATGCAGCGACACGTGTGGCTGAATAAACCTTATCCCCAGACAAGAATGGAATGTAACACCAGTAGTTAAATGTAATGTTGTGGTCCAACCCATCAACAGTATTTACTCAACAGATACAGATAAAAGATAAAACAATATTACAGAAAAGAGCTACAACCAATAATACATATGTTTGTTCGCAAGCGCTCCTGGACCCAGGACTCAGTCAGTCTTAGCAAGATGACCTTCAGAGAATAGACTGTGCCTGGTCAGGAAGCCTCACTTTTATACAATGGGTCCAAATACAGTACAATGGGAAATGTAAGCTCTTCTTCCATAGGTCAAGGGGCAGGTCATTTACAGTACAGGAGAGGTCATAGGTTGATTTTAATGAATGGGCGATGTGTGGTCCAGGTGTGCTTGCAGGTGTTCACCACTGGGTTCCCGCCGAAAATCCGGAGTACAGAATCATAACAGTTTGCTAATATTATATTTCTGCGTATATCAACATGCAGAAACATACGATCAACTGCAAATAGCAACAGGAATGTAGATCACAAAATACTGCACATCTGGATACCAAACACAAAGTCCTAACCTTGCTCTGTCCCCTCACATCCTGTAAAGCTGAATAACTGTATTGTTCTACCTTTTAAGTGTATGTAAGTTGCTGGCAATGTGTATGGAGACTATGTGTAAATTATGCACTACTTAAACAGAATATTGAATATTGTCTTTGTGGCTTTTCTGTGCGAATGCATATGCTACCGTATATACTCATACCACATGCCAATACGCAAGGCTTGTGAACCAGTGTACAGTACATAGCGTGTGGGTATGTGTATGCACGGCGATTACGCGCATGCACAGAGGCCACTCTGTTTGGTGTTTGTATGTGGTGTGTATGTATATTTTTGACTTCGACACTGCCGTATAAGTCCAGTCAAGTGGTGCTCCCATATAAGTCCACGGGTACTGCCATATAAGTTCAGGGGTACTGCTGTATAAGTCCAGTCCAGCGGTGCTGCCATATAAGTCCAGTGGTGCTGTCCTGTGCTGTATATTATTTACTCCAAATTAAGGGGTTATTAATATTTAATCCAAATAATTTTTACAGGGTTTTCCCTGTGTGGTGTAGCAGTACGCTATCCTGTGCCGCATATTGGCCCTCATTCCGAGTTGATCGGTCGCAAGGCGAATTTAGCAGAGTTACACACGCTAAGCCGCCGCCTACTGGGAGTGAATCTTAGCTTCTTAAAATTGCGACCGATGTATTCGCAATATTGCGATTACTAACTACTTAGCAGTTTCAGAGTAGCTCCAGACTTACTCTGCCTGTGCGATCAGTTCAGTGCTTGTCGTTCCTGGTTGACGTCACAAACACACCCAGCGTTCGCCCAGGCACTCCCACCGTTTCTCCGGCCACTCCTGCGTTTTTTCCGGAAACGGTAGCGTTTTCAGCCACACGCCCCTGAAACGCCGTGTTTCCGCCCAGTAACACCCATTTCCTGTCAATCACATTACGATCGCCGGAGCGAAGAAAAAGCCGTGAGTAAAAATACTTTCTTCATAGTAAAGTTACTTGGCGCAGTCGCAGTGCGAACTTTGCGCATGCGTACTAAGCGGATTTTCACTGCGATGCGATGAAAAAGAACGAGCGAACAACTCGGAATGAGGGCCCTTGTTATATAACTCCAGAAAAATAATGGAGATAATGGAGGATAAAATAGAGAAAGATCTAGAACCACTTCCTCCTACTGCTGCTGCCGCTGCTGTTGCTGCTGGGAGTCGATCGTCATCCCAGAGGGGAAGTCGGAAGACAACTTGTACTACATCAACTAAACAATTGACTGTTCAGCAGTCCTTTGCGATGAAGATGAAATATTACAGCAGTCATCCTGTTGCAAAGTGGATAACTGAGGCCTTGACAGCTATGTTGGTGTTAGACGTGCGTCCAGTATCCGCCATTAGTGCAGTGGGATTTTGACAATTGATGGAGGTAGTTTGTCCCCGGTACCAAATACCATCTAGATTCCACTTCACTAGCATAGCGATTTCCGGACTGTACAGGGACATTAAGAAAAGTGTCCTCAGTATCCTGAAAAATATGGTTGTACCAAGTGTTCACTTAACCACGGACATGTAGACAAGTGGAGCAGGGTAAACTAAGGACTACATGACTGTGACAGCCCACTGAGTAGATGTATTGCCTCCCGCAGCAACAACAGCAGCGGCGGCGGCACGAGTAGCAGCATCTCGCAAACGCCAACTCGTTCCTAGGCAGGCTACGCTTTGTATAACCGCTTTCCATAAGAGGCACACCGTTGAAAACCTCTTACGGAAACTAAGGGACATCATCGCACAATGGCTTACCCCACTTAGACTCTCTTGCGGATTTGTGATATCGGACAATGCCACCAATATTGTGCGTGCATTACATCTGGGCAAATTTCAGCATGTCACATGTTTTGCACATACAATTAATTTGGTGGTGCAGAATTTTTTTAAAAATCACATGGGCATGCAGGATATGCTGTCAGTGGCAGGAAAAATTGCGGGACATTTTCGACATTCAGCTACTGCGTGCCACTCCTAGAAGGGCCAGGTGCTTGTGCCGCACACTTATGTCGCTTAGCTTAGTCATCCAGCTACCTCGGTGCACCTCTTTTTTTCTTTGCATGAAGTGCTGTTTGGGGCCTTGTTTTTAAAAGTGCCATCCTGTCTGACACTGTAGTGCCAATCCTAGAGGGGCCAGGTGTTTGTGCCGCACACTTGTGTCGTTTAGCTTAGTCATCCAGCGACCTCGGTGCACCTCTTTTTTTTTGTTTGCATCTTGCGCTGTTTGGGGCCTAGATTTTAAAAGTGCCATCCTGTCCAACACTGCAGTGCCACCCCTAGATGGGCCAGGTGTTAGTGCCGCACACTTGTGTCACTTAGCAAAGTCATCCAGCTACCTCGGTGCAACCTTTTGGCCTAAAAACAATATTGTGAGGTGTGAGGTATTCAGAATAGACTGGAAATGAGTGGAAATGAATGATATTGAGGTTAGTAATACAGTAGGATCAAAATTACCCCCAAATTCTGTGATTTTAGCTGTGTTTGTTTTTTGTTTTTTTCAAAAATCATCCAGATCCAAAACCAAAACCCTAAAGGGTGGTTTTGGCAAAACCAATCCAGATCCAAAACACGAGTTAGAATCCAGATCGAGAACTAAAACACAAAACACAAAAAGTGCCCGCCGCACATCTCTAAGATATATATAGATATATAGATATATAGATATACAGTATATATATATATATATATATATATATATATATACAGTATATATATATATATATATAATATATATATATATATATATATATATACATACAGATAGTTCACAGTAGCGGCACTCATTGAAGACTTTTACACGGATTAACAGATTAACACACCATGGCCTATATTTACTAATATTCGTGTTTGAGTCGGTTTGTGTAGTGTGTAAACTTGTTTTGTATCGGGTGCATTTTCATGCAACTTTTTGAAACTATATACGCCAAGTTACTAAGCAGTCGAGTTTATGTTTTTCGTGTTTTCCGATGTCGATGCCAGTCGGTTTTTTTTTTGGTACATTTTCGGCCGTCATTGTCATTTGCGTACGTGTTTTTGTTGTTTTTACTGGTTTATTTTCAATGTTAAACGCGGCAGGGTTATTTTACAACCACGGCCGCATTTTCACTTTTAGTTTCGTTTTTCATCCCCATTCGTGATTGGTTGTGTTTCAGATGTAGGAGTGTCTGTGCGCAACCATATAAATACGCCCCAAACCGTCCGCACCTCGTGGGTTTAGTTAGTGGTGAGGAGGGAGGTTGTGCTGTGGAGGTTGGTGAGTAGTTGGTTTGGTGAGGAGTTTTTTGGGCGATTTCTGAGTGTAGTATTGTGTTTGAAAGTAGTCTTGTCATTCTTGTAGTCTTGTTTTTTTTGGTTTTGTCTAATTTCTTGGCCAAGTTTCTTTGATTTAGAGTCCCTTGTCTTTGTGTGTGTGTGTGTGTGTGTGTGTGTGTGTGTGAGTTGTGCAGTGGTAGTGGAGGAGTGTGTTGTTTGTTTTTCTTTTTTCTGTGTTAATTGTTTAACCACACAATTATGTCTGACTCAGAGGTGAGTGAGGTGGTGGGTGTGAGTGAGGGGAAGGAGGTTGGTCAGGTGGAGGAGGTGAGTGAGAGTGAGGTTAGTGAGGTGGAGGGGGTGGGTGAGGTTGCTGCAGCAGCCTCAAGTGACAGTGATAGTGACAGTCAGACAGCTCCGCAGCCACGCACCACTACTAAGACTGGGCGGAATTTAAAGTTTAGTTATGCAGAAAATGTGGCATTGGTGCGGGAGCTGATGAAGTATCAGCGGCAGCTATTTGGGCCTGAGTCCGTCAAGGTGCCAACACGGAAGAAGACGGTGTTGTGGGCGAAAGTTGTTGCTGTTGTAAATAGTGAGGGGGTGGTCAAGCGGACGGAGGACACGTGCCGCAAACAGTACTATGACATAAAGCGACGTGTCAAGTCCAAAATGTCCAAGGAGGTGAAGTCGGCTTGCAAAACCGGTGGTGGACAGCCCTATTTTGCCAGATATCTGGACTATGAGGAGCCCATGCGGAGTTTAATACCTCCTGAAGTAGTGTCTGCAACCCATGTCCGTGATTCCGATCTGCCCAGGAAGGATGGTGAGCATGTGTATTTGTCTTATCATTCCATTCCATTACTTCTGTCTATGTTTTTTGTTAATGTGTGTCATGTGACGTTGCATATTACTCCCATCTTCATGTGTGCGTCAGCAAATACATTGTTTTTGGTTTGTTTTTTTACCAAAGCCATTATAACATAGTACTTTATAGTATGCCATGTGTTTTTTTTACAGTACATTTTCCATGTGTACTTGCGACTTGGTTTGTCATTGAATTGTACAGCAATAATGTTTTCCTTTGGCACATTTGCCAGTTTGCAAGTTGGCCTATGTTTTTGATTTCAGTTATCCATGTGCAATGTTTGAAAATCAGTGGTTGACATGTTAGAGGCTGGAGTAGTGTAAAGTGGCTTTGAAGCCAGTTACATGTGTCATTTCATTAGTACTGTATGTAATCTTGTTTAAGACAAAACCACAATTTTTTGGTACATTTAGAGTCTGTATTTGCACCCTAACACAACACTGCAGACTTAGTTACCATACTATTATGATGGTTTTTTTTTAAATGTGTTTTGTTTTTTGGCTCATATTGTGCTAATGTGTGTTTGTAGTGCCACATCACAGAGCATTTTCTATATTGCATCTTTCATTAATGACATAACATTTTTCAATGAAGATGTCTGTGTTTTGGGTAGTTAGTGTATGTATTAGTAATTGTGGGGCAGATTTATTAAGCCTCGTGAAGTGATAAAGTTGAAGTTGATAAATTACCAAACAATCAGCTCATAACTTCCATGTTACAGGCTGGGTTTGCAAAATGTCACTTAGGAGCTGATTGGCTGGTGCTTTATTAACAACCACTTTATCATTTCACCAGGATTATTAAATCTGCCCGTGTCCTATGTCTGTGTCCTGTACATTATTTCCTGTGTTGCACTTTCCATAGTGCATATGGCTATTGGCCAGTGTGTGTATTTATTTAAAACAATTATGGTTTTATACAGAAATTATGCACACATAAATAAGCATCCGTTTGAGAAAGATTTAATGTTTGTAAACATAATGGGTGGATGTATCAACAATAGCATGAAGAAATGAGTTCTTTTATTTGTTTCATTATTTACAGTGTTGAAAAAAAGCAGTACTGGACGGCCTACAGTCACTCCCATTACATCTGATGATGATGACGCTGCGGAAGAAGGTAAAGTGTCCATTGTAGTATAGGTTATGTTTGTAAAGGAATAGCCATAACAAAAGTACACTTTAAATCCTAGGTCCATCCCAAGAAGTTTTGACCAGCAGAAGGAGGACTCGTGTAGCACACCAAACAAAAATACATGTGGCAACAAAGAAAGCAAGGTCTGATGTCCAATCACAACCACAGCAGTCTACTCCGCCACGAAGATTGTCTACAGTTTCTTCGGTCCCACCACTCCAAATTTTGGTCACACCTCCAAGACGCCAACCACACTCCCCTCATCTTGATTGTGAGTAAGAAACTGTAATGATGAAATAAATTAATCATCTCATAATAATCCATTTAATGAGACTAATTAATTCTAAATTCCACAAAATCTGCTATACTTACCGAAAACCAAAAAAACATCAAATGGATTCTGAGCAAAATGGCCTTGTCCACATCCAGTAAAGATATGTATGTCCACTTCAGCCATACAGCAGCAGATTGTGTTGAAGATGCTGCAAAATAAACACATGTGTAAGCTTGCAAAATACTAATATTATTTTCCGCAATTTAACTTATGTGTTTGTCGTAACATTGGCACCAACATGCCAAAACATTACTAAGTTTAAGATTTAAACACTATAAGGCCAAAAATTAAGATTTTAAGTGTATTTTTATGGTGGAGTATGTCTGATCTACCATACAACTCATGTGCTTGTTTTAATAATGAAGTAACCAGATACATTTGCCACAAACAGAAATATGTCTGTTTTGTAGTTCTGAGTGATGATGTTGCTATGCTGGATATCTGAATGCACCATTTAAATACATGTGTTCCATGTTTATTGGTTTGCTTAAATTTTTCAAACATATGTCATACTTACGCAAAAATGGTTCTAATTCCAGATTCTAGTACTGGTACCAGCATCCAGATGCAACAGCAGCAACACAGAGACAATCATGTTACAAATGCAGCCATTAATCCAAGGAATCAGCAAGCCAGCACCTGTGAGTACACCACCACAGCAAAGCACTTCACCACTACAACACAGCCCAACAACACCAGTAGCACAAGGCCCTGATCAAGTGTTTTGGGACAGTTGGGCTACACAGCAGGCCACTAATCAAAATTGCCTGCGTAGGCAGTCCCAAATTTTTGCAAACCTACCAGCTCACCTCAGAAGAATCAGCAGAAATATCAGTCACCAAAATGAACCAACCACCAGAATTGCCAATACCGTGGAAATCATGCATGCAGACATTACACATGTCATGGGCAACTTACAATGCATAATGGAAGAACAGCACAGACAACAGCAAAGCTACATCAACATCTTAGAAAACAATCAAATGATCAATGAATCTATCACCAGAATTTTAGAGAATCAAAATGCTGCAACACGTGAACTTAATGCCACCCTAACTAACCTCAATGAAACACTCAGATCCCAGCACCATCAGCAACCAAGCAGCAGTTCTGGTACGACTACTCCTATTCTATCGCCAGTGTCCTCACAACCAAGGCGCTCCACCAGATCACGCCAACACGACAGTGGTAAAGGCAAAGGCCAGTCCAAGCAGCCAGCCCCCAAAAAATAAAAAATAGATACAGTGATCTCTGTATAGAGAAGTAAATAAACACATTTAGTAAGTGTAGGTTTGTCACAATATCTATTACACTTACCACCTTGTCAATTTTTTGAACATCATTAATTATAAGTGTTACAAACAACAACAGGATTTTGGCCAACACATTTATTCTTTCACATCTTTGAATTTTTTAGGAGGACAAAATTATTTGATCTGCACATTGATGTTAGCATGCAGTAACAAGACCACTTGATTTTTTTCTAATCATTACTCTTTCTAGATTCCAATAATTCTTATATCCTGCAGGCAGACTAATTGGCAGCCATGCAGAATGTCTTTAGCATGCAGTAACAAGACCACTTGATTTTTTTTTGTAATCATTACTCTTTCTAGATTCCAATCATTCTAATATCCTGCAGGCAGACTAATTGGCAGCCATGCAGAATGTCTTTAGCATGCAGTAACAAGACCACTTGATTTTTTTCTAATCATTACTCTCTCTAGATTCCAATCATTCTCATATCCTGCAGGCAGACTAATTGGCAGCCATGCAGATTCATCCATGACCAATACAAATTACAATGTGATTGTTAACTCTTTTACCTTTCTTCTCTATACAACATTACAAGAATAACACAATTGAGTTGGCTAAAAAGGTCCTAATATGTTGTGATCGAATTTAGATAATTCAGTGCCAAAAGGAATGTCATTATTGTTGGGCCATGTTTGTGTGTGTTAAAAATGAGTAATCAGTTTCTTACACATGATGCAAAAACAAAGAAATTGTATTTTTTTTAATAAGCACAAATAATGTGTATAATAATGGATATATGTGGCAAACTGTGTATTGACTTACAAATCAGCAAGTTTACTGCAGCAAACATTACAAAATAAATTATTTTGGATGATACTAAGTTTGTGTCCCTTAAATACGATGGAGCATCACACATAAGGACACATATATTCCTCAAGGCTAACATATTATATGTGGAGGAGTTTTTAATTAGGACACAGGTTCTCAAACTTTGTCCTCAGGACCCCACACAGTGCATGTTTTGCAGGTCTCCTCACAGAATCACAAGTGACACAATTAGCTCCACCTGGGAACCTTTTAAAATGTGTCTGTGAGTAATTCATACACCTGTGCTTCTACTGGGTTACCTGCAAAACATGCACTGTGTGGGGTCCTGAGGGCCGAGTTTGAGAACCTGTAAATTAGGACGTTACACACAATCATAAAGTAAAATACTAAATAAATTACTATGTGGATTATGTGTGCTTGTAATAAATTATCTGTGCAAGTTTAATAACACTTATCCAGACTTCATGCATGCCACTCATAATCTGTGGTTTTGAGTTTTAAAATAAACACAAGACACATGCTACATTTGTTTTGCATAAAGCGAGGGTATGTTTGTATGTCTCAGGGAGACAGACACATTCTGAGTAATGGTTTTTAAAAGAAAAATGGGGCAACATATATTTAGGCTTACACAACAAATGAAAGAAGCAAACAAAACTTACCTTAAAAATAACGATTTATGAGGTCTTGCCTAACCTGCCTCCCTACATCTGTACTCCAAGTATCACCAGATGTCTCTAATTCCTCTGTTTGCTGGCTGCTTTCTTCATCCTCCTCCTCCTCAACATGTGGCAGATGTTGTTGCAAACACATGTTATGAAGAAAGCAGCAGCAGAACACAATTTGAGTCACCTTCAAGGGACTATACAACAAAAGGCCACCAGACTTATCCAGACACCGAAACCTAGATTTCAGCACACCAAAACATCTTTCTATCACATTCCGCGTGGACTTATGTGCATGATTGTAATTGTGCTCAGCAGGGGTATCAGGTCGGGACAATGGAGTTAGAAGCCAAGAGAAACAGCCATATCCTCCATCACCTAAAAGACAGATATAGTAACGTGATTCATGTTAAGATACAGCAACACATAAGTAACACACTGTGGGGCAGATGTATTAACCTGGAGAAGGCATAAGGAAGTGATAAACCAGTGATATGTGCAGGGTAATAAAAGCAGCGGACAATCTGTTCCTAAATGATAATTTACATATTGGAGCTGATTGGCTGGGGTCTTTATCACCTTGCACATATCACTGGTTTATCACTTCCTTATACCTTCTCCAGGTTAATACATCTGCCCCTGTATTTGGACAAAGTAGACACAGGCCTACACATATAAAATTACATACCCAGCAGCCATCCATCTGGCATTTGTCCGTCCTCAAACTTATCAAAGAGGGATGACTAACTGAGGATGAAGGAGTCCTGGCAGCCCCCAGGGTAACCAGCAACAACACTCATTATTTTGAGATTTGCATCACAAACCACCTGCACATTTGTGGAGTGCTCTAGATGACGATTAGTATAGATGTGCTGCCTGCCCCTAGGTGGTCTCAGCTGAATGTGTGTGAAATCTATGGCTCCCAGCACATTGGGCATACCAGCCAGCTCATAGAAATCTACCCTGACGGCATGCCACTGAGACTCCTGGGTAGGGAAGCAGGTTGAGGCATCAATGTGGGGCTGCAAAACAGCCAACACCTGTGTGTATATTTGAAAGAAAATTAAACATGAGATTTTAGGACAGAACTGGCCACCGAGTAATTAAAACCAACCAAAAACAGAGGAGGTAGTTAGGTATACATCACCTGTGTTAATATTCTAGAAAATGAGGGCTGTGAGATTCCTATGACATCCCCAGACACAGCCTGAAAGCTGCCAGTAGCCATAAAGTGCAACACAGCCAGGAGTTTGTGCAGGCCTGAGATAGAGCAAGAGCGTGCTGTCTCAGGGTCTAGGCCCAGTTTGACAAGGTCATACAGGCGGAAAATGTTGTTACGATTTAGACGGAACATCTGTATGACCGTATCATCGGACAATGTGTTCAAGTTTAAATGCCCCCTAAAAAAACAAGGCCTGCGCAGCCTCTGCGGATTCTGTACAACCTGCTGACCATGTTCAGTTTCTTGGCCCTGGTTACTTACAGGCTGATGTCTGAGTCTGAGGAATCCCACAGCACACAAAATATCACTGGCCCACAGTCCTGCTGCCATTTCTGAGTGTAGATGGATTGAAATGGGCCTAAGATCCTTTTATAGGCATCCTAATTCAGGTGTGAGTGATTTGTTAGTTGCAACACATGTAAACACGCCTGAAAAAAGCAGGTCTATTTTTTTGCCGCTCTTTTTAACGAATCACAAAAAAATACGACCGCAATTGAGCACTCAGAGACTAACACCCAAATACGAATGAATAGTGAATACCCGTGTTGTATGAAATAACAGCCGCGTTTGACCGATGGTCATTTCATTCGTATTTTTGAACTTTGCCGTTAAAACCATTCCGAATACCCCAAACACTGCCGAGATTTGTGCTTAGTGAATTCCCGTGTTGGGACTTAGAAAAAAAAACACAAATCGGTCAAACTCGGATTATTAGTAAATATAGGCCCATCACTCTGGATTATTTCAACATTTCAGGATCGTTTATTGTGACCATTTCATCGTTGTCCTGACGAAATGGTCTCAATAAACGATCCTGAAACATTGAAATAATCCAGAACGATGGTGTGTTAATCCTTGAAAAAGTCTTAACTGAGTGCCGCTACTGTGAACTATATACTACATTTCCCTTTTGGGAATGTAATATATAGCACAGCAAACTTTGTTGCACTTTACAATTGGAAACAGTGATGATATAACACAAAACAATTGCATACAACAGTGAATTAACAAGACTGGGTAATATCAGACAGTCATAGAGGTAGGAAGGTACTGCTCACAAACTTACAATCTATAGGAAAGTATGCATTGATACAAGTATAGGTGCGCGTTATCTATTGCATAAAAGGGTTCATTCCCAGTTGATCGCTCGCTGCTGATTTTCACATCGCAGCGCTCAGGTGAAAAAATGGCATTTCTGCGCATGCGTATATGCCCCGCAAGGCGCACGCGCGACGTATGGGTACAAAGCTCCTTGTGGTTGTGCTCAGGTTCTAGCGAAGTTTTCCTTCGCATTGGTGCCTGCAAGAAGATTGACAGGAAGGGGGCGTTACTGGGTGTCAACTGACCATTTTCAGGGAGTGTTTGCAAAAACGCAGGCGTGGCTGGGCAGGTGTATGATGTCAAATCCGGACACGAATAGGCTGAAGTGATCGCAAGCGCTGAGTATGTTCAGAGCTACTCTGGAACTGCACAAACTGTTTTTGCAGAGCTCGGCTGCACATGCGTTCGCACTTTTGCTAGCTAAAATACACTCCCCAGTGGTCAGCGGCATAGCGTTTGCATGGCTGCTAAAACTAGCCAGCGAGCGATCAACTCGGAATGACCCCCAAAGGTCCACTAGATTGCAAAGGTTCTTGGTTGGCTGTGTGATATGGTCACACAGCAATGTTGGCCCGGGGTAAGGAGGATGTGAAAGTGAAGAACAAGAAAACATGCAAGGATATGACTAGACTCTACAGTGGGTATGTAATTGTATAGGAAAGTTTGTGTTGGCGGTTCTGAAATTTGATAAGCTTGCCTGAAGGGGTGAGTTTTCATTTAATGATTGAAGAATTGAAGACTAGAGGAGAGTGTTATTTTGCATAGGAGGGCATTCCACAGAGTGGGTGAGGCCCGAAGAAAGTCCTGCAATGATTGTGAATGGGAACGAATAATGAGTATGGATGAGAGGCGTAGATCTCATTGTGTAAATATATATATTTACTTTTTTTATCAAATCATGTAAATGCTACCTTTTTATTTATTTATACCTGATTCACTATAAATATTATTAACAAATCTACTTATTTTTGTGGGTAAAATTTAGTGATGTGCACTGGAAATTTTTCGGGTTTTGTGTTTTGATTTTGGATTCGGTTCCGTGGCCGTGTTTTGGATTCAGACACATTTTGGCAAAACCTCCATGAAAATTTTTTGTCGGATTCGGGTGTGTTTTGGATTTGGGTGTTTTTTTTCAAAAACCCCTCAAAAACAGCTTAAATCATAGAATTTGGGGGTAATTTTGATCCCATAGTATTATTAACCTCAATAACCATAATTTCCACTAATTTCCAGTCTATTCTGAACACCTCATACCTCACAATATTATTTTTAGTCTTAACATTTGAACCGAGGTTGCTGGATGACTAAGCAAAGCGACCCAAGTGGGCGGCACAAACACCTGGCCCATCTAGGAGTGGCACTGCAGTGTCAGACAGGATGGCACTTAAAAAAATAGTCCCCAAACAGCACATGATGCAAAGAAAAAAAGAGGTGCACTAAGGTCGCTGGATGGCTAAGCTAAGCGACCCAAGTGGCCGGCACAAACACCTGGCCCATCTAGGAGTGGCACTGCAGTGTCAGACAGGATGGCACTTAAAAAAATAGTCCCCAAACAGCACATGATGCAAAGAAAAAAAGAGGTGCACCAAGGTCGCTGGATGGCTAAGCTAAGCGACCCAAGTGGCCGGCACAAACACCTGGCCCATCTAGGAGTGGCACTGCAGTGTCAGACAGGATGGCACTTAACAAAATAGTCCCCAAGCAGCACATGATGCAAAGAAAAAAAAAGGTGCACCAAGGTCGCTGGATGACTAAGCTAAGCGACCCAAGTGGCCGGCACAAACACCTGGCCCATCTAGGAGTGGCACTGCAGTGTCAGACAGGATGGCACTTAAAAAATAGTCCCCAAACAGCACATGATGCAAAGAAAAGAGAAAAAGAGGTGCACTGTGGTCGCTGGACGGCTAAGCTAAGCGACGCAAACACCTCAATATCACAAGAATTATTCGTTCTAATTAGTGGTATTATTGGTCCAAATCACTGGACGAAAATGACAAAATCACAGGAATTATTCATTCTAATCAAAGGTATTGGGCCAAATCACTGGAAGAAAATGACAAGATCACTGGAATTATTTGTTCTAATCAATGGTATTATTGGTCCAAATCACTGGAAGAAAATGACAAAGTCACTGGAATTATTCGTTCTAATCAATGGTATTATTGGTCCAAATCACTGGAAGAAAATGACAAAATCACTAGAATTATTTGTAAACATTTGTAGAAAGTCGCTGCTTTCTGATTACAGAAATTCTCAGATATTCCTGCGAATCCACAATCCCTTCCCAGAAGAAAAAGAAATTGAGAAAACGTTGTTTAAGAACGTTTGTTCTCTTTCCCTTACAAAGGAACAAACCACTTTCCAAGAAGACTGACGTTTTTGGGATTATGGAGACATAATGTTTTTGAATATAAATCCTAAAGCAGGTGGTGTATTAGAGCAAAAGAGTGCAAGAGACCAGCCATGCAGTTTCTGAAATATTATGACAAAGGGGGTCATTCCGAGTTGTTTGCTCGCTAGCTGATTTTAGCAGCATTGCACACGCTAGGCAGCCACCCTCTGGGAGTGTATTTTAGCATAGCAGAATTGCGAACGAAAGATTAGCAGAATTGCGAATAAATAATTCTTAGCAGTTTCTGAGTAGCTCGATACTTACTCCTACACTGCGATCAGCTCAGGCCGTTTCGTTCCTGGTTTGACGTCACAAACATGCCCTGCGTTCGGCCAGCCACTCCCCCGTTTCTCCAGACACTCTCACGTTTTTCACTGACATGCCTGCGTTTTTTAGCCAACGCTGGGAAAACGCTGAGTTACCACACAGAAACGCCCCTTTCCTGTCAATCATTTACCAAACACCAGTGCGACTGTAAAGTGCCGCAGACGCTACAGCAAAACAGCTAAGTTTTTAGTAAAATAACTAAGCGCATGCGCTCTGCGTACCTTGCGCATGCGCAGTTAGCGACAAATCGCAGTATAGCGAAAATTGGCAACGAGCGAACAACTCGGAATGACCCCCAAAATGTTACTGTATTTCATGAGCACGCATTCCTAACTCTGCTAAATACTGTTTGGTATACTGTATCTGGCTTCCATGAGGTAGTTGTCCATTATTTCAGCTTCCATTGATCTTTTTGAAAGCGGTAGAAGTTATCGATTCTTTTTTTATTTATTTTATTTTCCCCTATTTTTAATTTTCTCCTGCAAAGCCCAGGAAAATGTTGCAATGTTAAGTATTGACTTCTGCCTTCTGGGGGTCCACTTCTTCACCAAACCCAGCCAAATCTCATCCTAACCCTCTGTTCCATGTTCTCTATGTACCCCATCTGTGTCACCCCTGTCTGTCTACCCCTCCCCTTTAGATTGTAAGCTCTCACGAGCAGGGCCCTCTTCCCTCATGTGCTTATCCTTTGTCTTACTTTAATAATCTTCAACTGTACCACATCCAGCAGTCTTCTGCCCCCTGATACTTATTCCAGTGTCATCTGCTGATGTAACTATGTTTATTTACCCTGTACTTGTCCTATACTGTCATCAACTGTAAGTTGCTGTTTTCCTGTTTGATTATTTATGTACTCTGTAATTGGGAACTGCGGAACCCTTGTGGCGCCATATAAATAAAGGATAATAATAATAATAATAATAATATATAGGGTGTATAATCCCCAGGTGTATCTCACAAAGCGTTCAGTACAGATTACAGGATGTATAAAATCACCAGGTGTATAACACACGTTGCACAGTACAGCATACATACTGGTCACAATAATGCAGCACAGAGATAGTATACTTGACACAGAGCTGCAAGATACACAGCAATGGCCTACTGTACTGTACTATATATGTATACTGCTGGTCACCAAAATGCTGCACTGTCCTACTATATACTGCTCACAATAATGCAGCACAGACATAGTATACTTGACACAGAGCTGCAAGATACACAGCAATGGCCTACTGTACTGTACTATATATGTATACTGCTGGTCACCAAAATGGTGCACTGTCCTACTATATACTGCTCACAATAATGCAGCACAGACATAGTATACTTGACAGAGCTGCAAGATACACAGCAATGGCCTACTGTACTGTACTATACAGGTTGAGTATCCAATATTCAAATATTCCGAAATACGGAATATTCCGAAATACGGAATTTTTTGAGTGAGACTGAGATAGTGAAACCTTTGTTTTCTGATGGCCCAATGTACACAAACTTTGTTTAATACACAAAGTAATAAAAAAATATTGTATTAAATGACCTTCAGCATGTGTGTATAAGGTGTATATGAAACATAAATGAATTGTGTGAATGTACACACACTTTGTTTAATACCCAAAGTTATAAAAAATATTGGCTAAAATGACCTTCAGGCTGTGTTTATAAAGTGTATATGAAACATAAATGCATTCTGTGCTTAGACTTGGGTCCCATCACCATGATATCTCATTATGGTATGCAATTATTCCAAAATACGGAAAAATCCGATATACAAAATACCTCTGCTCCCAAGCATTTTGGATAAGGGATACTCAACCTGTATATGTATACTGCTGGTCACCAAAATGCTGCACTGTCCTACTATATACTGCTCACAATAATGCAGCACAGACATAGTATACTTGACACAGAGATGCAAGATACACAGCAATGGCCTACTGTACTGTACTACTATAATACTGGTGGTCCTCAGTCCCCACAATGCAGCACACTGAGCACAGATATTTGCAGCACACTGAGCACAGATATGGAGCATTTTCAGGCAGAGAACGTAGATATTTTCAGCACACTGAGCCCAGATATTTGCAGCACACTGAGCACAGATATTTGCAGCACACTGAGCACAGATTACGGCGCTTTTCAGGGAGAGAACGCAGCCACGTCCTCTCCGTTCAATCTCCAGTGCACAAGTGAAAATGGCGGCGACGCGCGGCTCTTTATATAGAATACGAATCTTGCGAGATTTTCTAACCTATAGGCATATATACCAGTGCCTACATATTTTTGAGGTTCGTTAGCTGACGCCCTAATATTTTGAAGGGAGTGTCCACCAGGATATGTTCTGTTAACTATTTCGGAACGTAACTTTTCCCATACTGTTGTATATACCCTAGATACTGCATCTGTGGCGCTGTTAGCTTCTTTTGTACACAGATATATATATATATATATATATTAGACACACATAGATATATATATAACTAAAAACATACAGTATGTACATTATGTGTGCGTGTGTGTGTGTGTACATATATATATATATATATATATATACATACACACAGTGCTTATGTATATACACCACACACACACAGCTATATACAGTGTAGACATAAAAGGACTCCAAAACCTAAAATAAAATTGTCGGAGGAGAAGCGTAAACTTGCCAATATGCCATTTACCACACAGAGTGGCAAGGAACGGCTGAGGCCCTGGCCTATGTTCATGGCTAGTGGTTCAGCTTCACATGAGGATGGAAGCACTCAGCCTCTCGCTAGAAAAATGAAAAGACTCAAGCTGGCAAAAGCAGCACAGCAAAGAACTGTGCATTCTTCGAAATCCCAAATCCACAAGGAGAGTCCAATTGTGTCGGTTGCGATGCCTGACCTTCCCAACACTGGACGTGAAGAGCATGCGCCTTCCACCATTTGCACGCCCCCTGCAAGTGCTGGAAGGAGCACCCGCAGTCCAGTTCCTGATAGTCAGATTGAAGATGTCAGTGTTGAAGTACACCAGGATGAGGAGGATATGGGTGTTGCTGGTGCTGGGGAGGAAATTGACCAGGAGGATTCTGATGGTGAGGTGGTTTGTTTAAGTCAGGCACCCGGGGAGACACCTGTTGTCCGTGGGAGGAATATGGCCGTTGACATGCCAGGTGAAAATACCAAAAAAATCAGCTCTTCGGTGTGGAGGTATTTCACCAGAAATGCGGACAACAGGTGTCAAGCCGTGTGTTCCCTTTGTCAAGCTGTAATAAGTAGGGGTAAGGACGTTAACCACCTCGGAACATCCTCCCTTATACGTCACCTGCAGCGCATTCATAATAAGTCAGTGACAAGTTCAAAAACTTTTGGTGACAGCGGAAGCAGTCCACTGACCAGTAAATCCCTTCCTCTTGTAACCAAGCTCACGCAAACCACCCCACCAACTCCCTCAGTGTCAATTTCCTCCTTCCCCAGGAATGCCAATAGTCCTGCAGGCCATGTCACTGGCAATTCTGACGAGTCCTCTCCTGCCTGGGATTCCTCCGATGCATCCTTGCGTGTAACGCCTACTGCTGCTGGCGCTGCTGTTGTTGCCGCTGGGAGTCGATGGTCATCCCAGAGGGGAAGTCGTAAGCCCACTTGTACTACTTCCAGTAAGCAATTGACTGTTCAACAGTCCTTTGCGAGGAAGATGAAATATCACAGCAGTCATCCTACTGCAAAGCGGATAACTGAGGCCTTGGCATCCTGGGTGGTGAGAAACGTGGTTCCGGTATCCATCATTACTGCAGAGCCAACTAGAGACTTGTTGGAGGTACTGTGTCCCCGGTACCAAATACCATCTAGGTTCCATTTCTCTAGGCAGGCGATACCGAAAATGTACACAGACCTCAGAAAAAGAGTCACCAGTGTCCTAAAAAATGCAGCTGTACCCAATGTCCACTTAACCACGGACATGTGGACAAGTGGAGCAGGGCAGGGTCAGGACTATATGACTGTGACAGCCCACTGGGTAGATGTATGGACTCCCGCCGCAAGAACAGCAGCGGCGGCACCAGTAGCAGCATCTCGCAAACGCCAACTCTTTCCTAGGCAGGCTACGCTTTGTATCACCGCTTTCCAGAATACGCACACAGCTGAAAACCTCTTACGGCAACTGAGGAAGATCATCGCGGAATGGCTTACCCCAATTGGACTCTCCTGTGGATTTGTGGCATCGGACAACGCCAGCAATATTGTGTGTGCATTAAATCTGGGCCAATTCCAGCACGTCCCATGTTTTGCACATACCTTGAATTTGGTGGTGCAGAATTTTTTAAAAAACGACAGGGGCGTGCAAGAGATGCTGTCGGTGGCCAGAAGAATTGCGGGACACTTTCGGCGTACAGGCACCACGTACAGAAAACTGGAGCACCACCAAAAACTACTGAACCTGCCCTGCCATCATCTGAAGCAAGAAGTGGTAACGAGGTGGAATTCAACCCTCTATATGCTTCAGAGGTTGGAGGAGCAGCAAAAGGCCATTCAAGCCTATACAATTGAGCACGATATAGTAGGTGGAATGCACCTGTCTCAAGTGCAGTGGAGAATGATTTCAACGTTGTGCAAGGTTCTGATGCCCTTTGAACTTGCCACACGTGAAGTCAGTTCAGACACTGCCAGCCTGAGTCAGGTCATTCCCCTCATCAGGCTTTTGCAGAAGAAGCTGGAGGCATTGAAGAAGGAGCTAAAAGGGAGCGATTCCGCTAGGCATGTGGGACTTGTGGATGCAGCCCTTAATTCGCTTAACAAGGATTCACGGGTGGTCAATCTGTTGAAATCAGAGCACTACATTTTGGCCACCGTGCTCGATCCTAGATTTAAAACCTACCTTGGATCTCTCTTTCCGGCAGACACAAGTCTGCTGGGGTGCAAAGACCTGCTGGTGACAAAATTGTCAAGTCAAGCGGAACGCGACCTGTCAACATCTCCTTCACATTCTCCCGCAACTGGGGGTGCGAGGAAAAGGCTCAGAATTCCGAGCCCACCCGCTGGCGGTGATGCAGGGCAGTCTGGAGCGACTGCTGATGCTGACATCTGGTCCGGACTGAAGGACCTGACAACGATTACGGACATGTCGTCTACTGTCACTGCATATGATTCTCTCAACATTGATAGAATGGTGGAGGATTATATGAGTGACCGCATCCAAGTAGGCACGTCACACAGTCCGTACTTATACTGGCAGGAAAAAGAGGCAATTTGGAGGCCCTTGCACAAACTGGCTTTATTCTACCTAAGTTGCCCTCCCACAAGTGTGTACTCCGAAAGAGTGTTTAGTGCCGCCGCTCACCTTGTCAGCAATCGGCGTACGAGGTTACATCCAGAAAATGTGGAGAAGATGATGTTCATTAAAATGAATTATAATCAATTCCTCCGCGGAGACATTGACCAGCAGCAATTGCCTCCACAAAGTACACAGGGAGCTGAGATGGTGGATTCCAGTGGGGACGAATTGATAATCTGTGAGGAGGGGGATGTACACGGTGATATATCGGAGGGTGAAGATGAGGTGGACATCTTGCCTCTGTAGAGCCAGTTTGTGCAAGGAGAGATTAATTGCTTCTTTTTTGGGGGGGGTCCAAACCAACCCGTCGTATCAGTCACAGTCGTGTGGCAGACCCTGTCACTGAAATGATGGGTTGGTTAAAGTGTGCATGTCCTGTTTTGTTTATACAACATAAGGGTGGGTGGGAGGGCCCAAGGACAATTCCATCTTGCACCTCTTTTTTCTTTTCTTTTTCTTTGCATCATGTGCTGATTGGGGAGGGTTTTTTGGAAGGGACATCCTGCGTGACACTGCAGTGCCACTCCTAGATGGGCCCGGTGTTTGTGTCGGCCACTAGGGTCGCTAATCTTACTCACACAGCTACCTCATTGCGCCTCTTTTTTTCTTTGCGTCATGTGCTGTTTGGGGAGGGTTTTTTGGAAGGGACATCCTGCGTGACACTGTAGTGCCACTCCTAGATGGGCCCGGTGTTTGTGTCGGCCACTAGGGTCGCTAATCTTACTCACACAGCTACCTCATTGCGCCTCTTTTTTTCTTTGCGTCATGTGCTGTTTGGGGAGGGTTTTTTGGAAGGGCCATCCTGCGTGACACTGCAGTGCCACTCCTAGATGGGCCCGGTGTTTGTGTCGGCCACTAGGGTCGCTAATCTTACTCACACAGTCAGCTACCTCATTGCGCCTCTTTTTTTCTTTGCGTCATGTGCTGTTTGGGGAGGGTTTTTTGGAAGGGACATCCTGCGTGACACTGCAGTGCCACTCCTAGATGGGCCCGGTGTTTGTGTCGGCCACTAGGGTCGCTAATCTTACTCACACAGCTACCTCATTGCGCCTCTTTTTTTCTTTGCGTCATGTGCTGTTTGGGGAGGGTTTTTTGGAAGGGACATCCTGCGTGACACTGCAGTGCCACTCCTAGATGGGCCCGGTGTTTGTGTCGGCCACTAGGGTCGCTAATCTTACTCACACAGCTACCTCATTGCGCCTCTTTTTTTCTTTGCGTCATGTGCTGTTTGGGGAGGGTTTTTTGGAAGGGCCATCCTGCGTGACACTGCAGTGCCACTCCTAGATGGGCCCGGTGTTTGTGTCGGCCACTAGGGTCGCTAATCTTACTCACACAGCTACCTCATTGCGCCTCTTTTTTTCTTTGCGTCATGTGCTGTTTGGGGAGGGTTTTTTGGAAGGGACATCCTGCGTGACACTGCAGTGCCACTCCTAGATGGGCCCGGTGTTTGTGTCGGCCACTAGGGTCGCTTATCTTACTCACACAGCGACCTCGGTGCAAATTTTAGGACTAAAAATAATATTGTGAGGTGTGAGGTATTCAGAATAGACTGAAAATGAGTGTAAATTATGGTTTTTGAGGTTAATAATACTTTGGGATCAAAATGACCCCCAAATTCTATGATTTAAGCTGTTTTTTAGTGTTTTTTGAAAAAAACACCCGAATCCAAAACACACCCGAATCCGACAAAAAAAATTCGGTGAGGTTTTGCCAAAACGCGTTCGAACCCAAAACACGGCCGCGGAACCGAACCCAAAACCAAAACACAAAACCCGAAAAATTTCAGGCGCTCATCTCTAATTTTCAGCCCACTGAGCACAGATATTTGTAGCACACTGAGCACAGATTACGGAGCTTTTCAGGGAGAGAACGCAGCCACGTCCTCTCTGTTCAATCTCCAATGCACGAGTGGAAAATGGCGGCTACGCGCGGCTCTTTATATAGAATACGAATCTCGCGAGAATCCGACAGTGGGATAATTACGTTCGGGTGTGTTAGGGTTAACCGAGCAAGGCGGGAAGATCCGAGGCTGCCTCGGAACCGTGTAAAATAGGTGAAGTTCGGGGGGGGGGTTCGGATCTCGATGTACCGAACCCGCTCATCCCTAGTAAAATGATACTGAATCAGGTTTAAATATCTGCTGTTTCAATAATTTGATTAAAAAAAGTCAACAATTTTCAAGATATTTTTGAAAAAAATATTAGCCAGTAAAGTGTTTAAGGACAGATGATGGAATTGTATAGCATAAATAAGGAATTCTGGACATCTGTTCAAACTGTGCAATGCTTTGGTGAATGATTAATGCATCTAATGCATTTGCTAAATACCAGGGCAGTTTCTAGATATTCTAGCACACAGGTAATGGAAAAACTGCAACCAGGGCCTACCCAGCCTATTTTTTTGGTATGCAAATGTATATTTTGACGCCCCTTAGTTGAATATATAGGGGGTGGCTACATGGGGAAGGTACCTATTCACATTACATCGCACGGTAGAACCCCTTATACACGTTAAACCCTAGCAGTTTATATATGCTACGCCACAGAAGAACCCCTTATACACATTACACATCAGGAGAGCCCCTTATACACATTACATGTTACCAGCCTTCAGAACCACCATTGGCTGGAATGTAATTAGAATGCTAAATACCTGGTTTATACTTATTATTCAGACAGGGCTCTAGAGAAACTACTCATTTATAAATGGCATAACTATTGAAGAGAACACTGGCACACATACATTAATTGTATAGGGGGCACACTGACACACACAGATTATACAGGTCCCAGGGGAACACTGACACACACACACACACACACACACACACACACACACACACACACACATGAACCAGGAGCACACTGACACACAAACAGATTGTATATGAGAACAATGACACACATTGTATAGGGACCAGATGCACACTGACACACACACACACACACATGGACCGGAAAAACACTGGCACACAAACAGATTGTATATGGGCTAGAGATGTGCGGCTGGCACTTTTCGTGTTTAGTGTTTTGGTTCTAATTCAACTTTCGTGTTTTGGTTTTGGCTCGATTTTGGTTTTGGATCTGGATGATTTTTGAAAAATGCATAAAAACGGTTAAAATCACAGAATTTGGGGGTAATTTTGCTCCTGTGGAATTATTAATCTCAATAACATTCCTTTCCACTCATTTCTAGTCTATTTTGAACACCTCACAATATTGTTTTTAAAAGGTTGCACCGAGGTTGCTGGATGACTAAGCTAAGCGACATAAGTGGACAACACAAACACCTTGCCCATATAGGAGTGGCACTGCAGTGTCAGACAGGAGGGCAGATATAAAAAAAAAATGCCCCAAACAGCACCTCATGCAAAGATGTAGAAGAGGTTCAATGAGGTAGCTGTCTGACTAAGCCAAGCGACACAAACAATTGGCCCATCTAGGAGTGGCACTGCAGTGGCAGACAGGATGGAACTTTTCAAAACCTAGGCCCCAAACAACACCTCATGCAAAGATGTAGAAGAGGTGCAATGAGGTAGCTGTATGACTAAGCCAAGTGACACAAACAATTGGCCCATCTAGGAGAGGCACTGCTAAAAGGTTGCACCAAGGTTTCTGGATGACTAAGCTAAGCGACACAAGTGGACAACACAAACACCTTGCCCATCTAGGAGTGGCATTGCAGTGTCAAACAGGAGGGCAGATATAAAAAAAGGCCCCAAACAGCACCTCATGCAAAGATGTAGTAGAGGTGCAATGAGGTAGCTGTATGACTAAGCCAAGCGACACAAACAATTCACTCTGGAATTATACAGCAATATCACTGGAATTATATGGCAATATCACTGGAATTATATGGCAGTACCACTGGATGGCACTTTAAAAAAATAGTCCCCAAACAGCACATGATACAAAGAAGAAAAAGAGGTACAAGATGGAATTGTCCTTGGGCCCAGGGTCTGCCACACAACTGTGGCTGAAATTACTGGTTTGTTTGGGTCCCCACCAAAAAAGAAGCAATCAATCTCTCCTTGCACAAACTGTCTCTACAGAGGCAAGATGTCGACCTCATTCTCATCCTCCGATTTCTCACCCCTTTCAGTGTGTACATCCTCCTCCTCACAGAGTATTAATTCGTCCCCACTGGAATCCACCATCACAGGTCCCGGTGTACTTTCCGGAGACAATTTCTGGTCAAGGTCTTCCTGGAGGAATTCATAATACATTTTGATGAACACCATCTTCTCCACATTTTGTGGAAGTAACATCCTACGCCGGTCGCTGACAAGGTTACCGGCTGCACTAAACACTCTTTTGGAGTACACACTAGAGGGGGGGCAACTTAGGTAAAATAAAGCCAGTTTGTGCAAGGGTATCCAAATTAACTCTTTTTCCTGCCAGTATACATACGGACTGTCTGACATGCCTACTTGGATGCTGTCACTCATATAATCCTCCACCATTCTTTCATTGGTGACAGAATCATATGCAGTGACTGTAGGCATGTCAGTAATCGATGGCAGGTCCTTCAGTCCGGACCAGATGTCAGCTTTCGCTCCTGACTGCCCTGCATCACTGCCAGCGGGTGGGCTAAAAAATCTTATCCTTTTCCTTGCAGTCGCAGTAGTGGGAGAAATTGAAGGAGGAGCTGCTGACGGGTCACATTCCGCTTAAGTTGACAATTTACTTATCAGCAGGTCTTTGTACCTCTGCACACTTGTGTCTGCCGGAAAGAGAGATACAATGTAGGCCTTAAACCTAGGATCGAGCACGGTGGCCAAGATGTAGTGCTCTGATTTCAACAGATTGACCTCCCTTGAATCCTGGCAAAGCGAATGAAGGGCTCCATCCACAAGTCCAACATACTTAGCGGAATCGCTCCGTCTTAGCTCCTCCTTTGATTTCTTCAGCTGCTTCTGCAAAAACCTGATGAGGGGAATAACCTGACTCAAGTTGGCAGTGTCCGAACTGACTTCACGTGTGGTAAGTTCAAAGGGTTGGAGAACCTTGCACAAGACAGAAATCATTCTCCACTGTGCTTGAGTCAGGTGCATTCCCCCTCCTTTGCCAATATCGTAGGTGGATTTATAGGCTTTAATGGCCTTTTGCTGCTCCTCCATCCTCTGAAGCATATAGAGTGTTGAATTCCACCACGTTACCACCTCTTGCTTCAGTTGATGGCAGGGCAGGTTCAGGAGTGTTTGCTGGTGCTCCAGTGTTCGGCACGCAGTGGCATAATGTCGAAACTGGGCCACAATTTTTCAGGCCACCAACAGCATCTCCTGTACACCCCTGTCATTTTTTAAAAAATTCTGCACCACCAAATGAATTGTATGTGAAAAACATGGATGTGCTGGAATTTGCCCAGTTGTAATGTACGCACAATATTGGTGGCGTTGTCCGATATCACAAATCCCCAGGAGAGTGTAAGTGGGGTAAACCAATGCGCGATGATGTCTCTCAGTTTCCGTAAGAGGTTGTCAGCGGTGTGCCTCTTACGAAAAGCGGTGATACACAGCGTAGCCTGCCTAGAAACGAGTTTGGATTTGAGAGATGCTGCTACTGGTGCCGCTGCTGCTGTTGTTGCTGCGGGAGGCAATACATCTACCCAGTGGGCTGTCACGGTCATATAGTCCTTCGTCTGTCCTTTTCCACTTGTCCACATGTCCATGGTTAAGTGGATACTGGATACAACCGCATTTTTTAGGACACATTTTCTGATGTCTCTGTACATTCTCGGTATCGCCTGCCTAGTGAAGTGGAACCTAGATGGGATCTGGTACTGGGTACACAATACCTTCCTGAATTGTCTAAATTCCACTGCACTAATGGCGGATACCGGATGTACGTCTAACACCAACATAAGTGTCAAGGCCTCAGTTATCCATTTTCCAACAGGAAGACTGCTGTCATATTTCATCTTCCTCACAAACAACTGTTGGACAGTCAATTGCTTAGTTGAAGTAGTACAAGTGGTCTTTGGACTTCCCCTCTGGGATGACGATCGACTACCAGCAGCAACAACAGCAGCGGCGGCAGCAACAGCAGCAGTAGCCTGAATCCCGGTTAGGAGAGGACTCGTCAGTCTTGCCAGGAACATGGCCTGCAGGACTACTGACGTTCATGGCTGAGGAGGAAGTTGACGTTGAGGGAGTTGGTGGTGTGGCTTGCATGAGCTTGGGTACAAGAGGAAGAAGGGATTTAGCTTACGCTCTTACTCAAAGTTTAACAACTTGACACTGACTTCTGATAATTGCGCAGCAAGTGACATATAAGGAAGGATGTTCCTAGGTGGTTAACATCCTTACCCCTACTTATTACATATTGACAGAGGCAACACATGGCTTGGCACCTGTTGTCCGGATTTGTGGAGAAATAATTCCACACTAGAGGTGACTTTTTTGTATTTTGCCTAGGCATCACAATGGGCTTCTTCATCCCACGGACAACAAGTGTCTGCCCCGGTGCCTCATTTTAACAAACCACATCACCATCAGAATCCTCATCATCAACTTCCTCCTCAGCGTAAGCAACACCAATATCCTCATCCTGGTGTACTTCAACAGGTAGCGTGCAAATGGTGGAAGGAGCAACCTCTTACCGTCCAGTGTTGGGAAGGTCAAGCATCGCAATCACCGACACACTTGGACTCTCCTTGGGGATTTGTGATACCATCTCAGAATGCACAGTTCTTTTCTGTGCTTTTTCCAGCTTAACTTTTTTAATTTTTCTAGTGGGAGGATGAGGGCTTCCATCGTCATGTGAAGTTGAACTACTAGTCATGAACATAGGCCAGGGCCTTTGCCGTTCCTTGCCACTCCGTGTCGTAAATGGCATATTGGCAAGTTTACGTTTCTCCTCAGACCATTTAAATTTCTTTTTTGGGGTCTTTTTACTGAACTTTGGCTTTTTGGATTTTTTTCATGCCCTTTACTATCAAATTGGGCATCGGCCTTGGAAGACGACGTTGATGGCATTTCATCATCTATGTCATGACTAGTGGCAGCAGCTTCATCACTAGGAGGAAGTGGTTCTTGATCTTTCCCTATTTTATCCTCCAAATTTTTGTTCTCCATTATTTTTCTGGAGTTATATAACACAAGGGTGGTCATTCCAAGTTGATCGCTAGCTGTTTTCATTCACAGCATAGCGATTAGGTAAAAAAACAGCTCTTCTGCGCATGCATATGCAGCGCACTGCACACGCGCGACGTACTTTCACAACAGCCGATGCAGTTTCACACAAGGTCTAGCGACGCTTTTAAATCGCACTGCTGGCCGCAGAGTGATTGACAGGAAGTGGGTGTTTCTGGGAGGTTACTGCCCATTTTCGGGGAGTGTTTGGAAAAATGCAGGTGTGTCAAATACAAACGCAGGCGTGGCTGGCCGAACGCAGGGAGTGTTCATGATGTCAAAACAGGAACTAAACAGTCTGAAGTGATCGCAAGCTAGGAGTAGGTCTCGAGCTGCTCAGAAAGTGCACAATCTTTTTTGTAGCACTTCTGCTAAGCTAAGATACACTCCCAGAGGGCGGCGGCTTAGCGTTTGCATGACTGCTAAAAGCAGCTAGCGAACGAACAACTCGGAATGAGGGCCAATATGCGGCACAGGAGCACTGGACATATGGCAGCAGAGGATACCACTGTGACTGGTCACTGGAATGACTTATGGCTGATGCACAGGACACTACCACTGGTCTGATGCAGAACAACACAGCAACACTGTAAGGGACTTGTTATTATTATACAGCAGCACTGGGCATATGGCAGCAGAGGATTCCACTGTGACTGGACACTGGAATGACTGATGGCTGATGCACAGGACACTACCATTGGACTGATGCAGCACAATACACCACCACTGAACTGATGCAGCACAATGCAGCACCCTATACAGCAGCACTGGACATATGGCAACAGAGGATACTACTGTGACTGGACTGATGCAGCACAATACACCACCAATGAACTGATGCAGCATAACACAGCACCTTATACAGCAGCACTGGACATATGGCAGCAAGAGGACACAACCACTGTGACTGGACAGATGCAGCACAAGACATGGACACTGAGGACACTGAGGACACAGAGAGAATGGAGACACGTCCTCTCTCTACACTCTCCAGTGCTGGAGTGAAAATAGTTGTGCCGCGCGGCTCCTTATATGGAATCCAAATCCCGCAAGAAGCCGACAGCGGGATGATGACGTTTTGCCTCGTTCTGGTTTCCGAGTCAGGCAGGAAAACCCGAGCCTGACTCAAATCCGGACTCGGGTAAGGAGGTTCGGTAGGGTTCGGATCTCATGGATCCGAACCCACTTATCTCTAATATGAGCACACTGAAACACACACACACACACACACACACACACACACACACACACACACACACATATGGACCAGAAACAAACTGACACACAAACAGATTGTATATGGGCACACACAAACAAACACATTGTATAAGACCAAGGGCACACTGACACACACACACACACATTGTACAGGGACCAGAGTCACACTGACACACACACACAATTTACAGGGTCCAGGGGCACACTGACACACACACACAATGTACCCTGGAGAGCTTAACGCAGACGCTAGAGAGAGTAAGCAGGCGCTGTAGATGGAGACACGCTGCTACCCAGAACTGGAAGTGACGCAGAGTGCATGGAGCCAATGCCGGGACGGGAGCAAGGTGCAGGAGAAGGGGAGCCGGTGGCTGGATGGCGGGGAACCGCAGGGTCCGGGACGGAGTTGGGTGTCGGGAGAGGCTGCTGAAGGAGGTCCAGCATCCCTCCGGACACGCAACTATCACTACTGTTATACATTGACACACTGTTACACATTCCACTAGTGTTACACTGTTACACATAGGAGGATTGTGGTGCTAAGGGGATTGTTGTACTTTACTGTATAGGAGGATTGTCGTGCCATCAGGAGATTGTTTTGGGTCTTGAATAGGCCTCTCTATGCGCCTAATTCAGACCTGATCACAGCGGCAAAATCTTTCTCTAATGGGCAAAACCCTGTGCACTGCAGGTGGAGCAGATGTAACGTGCAGAGAGATTTAGATTTGTGTGGGTTATTTTGTTTCTGTGCAGGGTAAATACTGGCTGCTTTATATTTACACTGCAATTTATATTTCAGTTTGAACACACCCCACCCAAATCTAACTCTCTCTGCACATGTTATATCTGCCCCATATGCACTGCACATGGTTTTGCCCATTAGAGAAAAATATTGTGCTGCGATCAGGTCTGAATTAGGCCCTATATACTGTATATGGGACATACATCAGTTAAACGCTAACTTCAGGTTAGAGGGAGTTAGTTAACCCTATCAGAATGAGTGGGAACAAGATTGATGGTCTCACCCAGTGCATATCTTGTCAGATGTATGCATACCTGGAACAACCGCTCCGGGATGAATACCTCTGCACAAGATGTGAGCAAATTGTCTCTTTGGAAGCCTAGAGACTATAACTGATCTAAAGCAGACCATTGCAACACTGAGGGATATCGTCAATCTTGAGCAAAGTCTGCAGCTCACTGTGGATGCATTGGTGGAGTAGGGTGGGGCTAGCTAAGAGGAGGAGCAACAGGTAGGTAGCTGGGTTACAGTTAGAAAGGGTAAAGGTGGGAAGAAGAGGCAGGCCAGCACTGAGCTGCCAAATCCCAGCAGATTCGCCCGAGTGGACGAAGATATTGTGAATGGCAGTGAAGATTTGGCGGAGCTGGCAGAGACTGTTTCCTCTAGCAACCAGAGGAGTGGTATCTTCGGCACAGAGTGGATAGCTGTTCACAAGGTACCAAGCCAGATTGTGGTGGTAGGGGATTCAATTATTAGAAAGGCAGATAGGGAAATCTGCTACCGGGATTGTGATCATCATACAGTGTGTCTTCTGGGTGCTCGGGTATGACACATTGCAGATCGGGTAGACAGACTGTTGGGAGGGACTGGGAAAGCCCCCATGGTCTTGATGCACATTAGCACCATTGATAAAGTTAGTGGTAGATGGGATGTCCTTAAAAAAGATTACAGGGACCTAGGTCGCAAGCTTAAGGCAAGGACACTAGGTCGCAAGCTTAAGGCTAGCAATCTGGTGGACAATTATGCAACAGGTAGCATCTATCCTTGTGTATCAATGCCTATTTCCCTATAGATCGTAAGCGTGCGAGCAGGGCCTTCCTACCTCTATGTCT
This sequence comes from Pseudophryne corroboree, assembly GCF_028390025.1. Classification (NCBI taxonomy): domain Eukaryota; kingdom Metazoa; phylum Chordata; class Amphibia; order Anura; family Myobatrachidae; genus Pseudophryne; species Pseudophryne corroboree. The sequence continues at coordinate 442,152,018 of NC_086446.1, forward strand.
GTCTGTCTTTGCCCAGTCTTGTTCTATAATTGTTGTTCTAATTGTAAAGCGCAATGAAATATGCTGCGCTATATAAGAGAAACTGCTAATAAATAAATAAATAAATAAATAAATAAGGACATCTAAGGTTATACTGTTCGAAATATTGCCTGTGCTGCGCGCTAGCTTAGGGAGGCAGTGTGAGATTAGAGAGGTAAATGTGTGGCTAAGAGATTGGTGTAGGAAGGAGGGTTTCGTCTTCTTGGAACACTGGACAGACTTCTAGGTCAGGCACCATCTTTTTGGTCATGATGGATTGCACCTGAATGAGGAAACGGCAGCAATGGTTGGGGGAAGGATGATTAGAAGGTTGGAGGAGATTTTAAACTTGATGTCTGGGGGAGAGGGATTAAAATGATTAAATGGGACAATCAGAGAGGGCAGAAAGAAGGGTTCTATAAAGTATAATGGGGGTGGAGAGGGGGAGGAGAAAAACAGTCAGCAACGGTAAATCAAGGAAAACTCAAGTAACTAAAGAAATGATATCAACAATAAAACATACAGATCAGGGAATTACTAAACTAAAGTGTATGCTTGCAAATGCAAGAAGCTTAACAAGTAAAATGGGGGAATTACAAATGATTGCACTAAATGATCAATATGATATCGCAGGCATTACAGAGACATGGTGGTAAATTTACTAAGATGGGAGTACTATTTAAGATGGGATGTTGCCCATAGCAACCAATCAGATTCCAGGTATTATCTTCTAGAAGGTGCTAGGTAAATGAGAAGTAGAAGCTGATTGGTTGCTATGGGCAACATCCCATCTTAAATAGAACTCCCACCTTAGTAAATTTACCCCATGGTGGGATGATTCTCACGACTGGGCAGCAAATTTGGAGGAATATACTATCTTCAGGAGAGATAGTACTAATAAAAAGGGTGGGCGTGTATGTCTTTATGTTAAGCCATTCTTAAAACCGTATTCAAAGGAGGTTACTTACGAAGGGACTGGAGATAATGTGGAATCATTATGGGTTGAGATTTCGAGTGGGGGGAGAGATACATAAAGGCTACTAATAGGGACATGCTACAAACTGCCAGATATTAGTGTGACTGATGAATTACTCTTACAGCAAATCGAAAAAGCTGCAGGACTGGGGGAGATCCTAATCATTGGGGACTTTAATTATCTGGACATAAATTGGAACACCAAAACAGTAAATACCGCCAGGGGTAACAGGTTCTTAAACATGCTGAAAGATCACTACTTGTCTCAGGTAATCGAGGAACCAACTAGAATTAGGACTATACTGGATCTAGTACTAACTAATATTGTGGAGATTATATCAAACACTAAAGTAGGGGAGACCTTGGGAAATAGTGATCATAATATGGTCACATTCATTATCAGTTTTCAAAAACAACACTATAAGGGTCCAACTAAGACTTTTAACTTTAGAAAAACTAATTTCAACATGCTGAAACAAGCGATAAAGGACATTGATTGGGAAATTTTGTTTCATGGTAAGAATACGGTTGAAATGTCGGACGCTTTTAAAATTTTGCTCAATAAGTACACTCATATATTCATTCCAATGGGCAGCAAACGCAGAAGTATTAAATTCAAACTGATGTGGTTTAATAAGAAGGTTAAGGAACATATGGATAAAAAGAGGTGTGCTTTCAAAGCGTTTAAATACGACGGGAAGGCGGAGTCATGCCAGTACTACAAGGAATGCAGCAAAAAAGAAATCAGAGCAGCTAAATAAGAAAATGAAAAATGCCAAGGAGAGTAAAAAAAAAACTAAAACGTTTTTTAAGTATATAAACGATAAATGGTTAAAAAAGGACAATATTGGACCATTAAAAGGCGAGTCAGATGTCTTGATTAATGATGATAAGGAAAAAGCTAGATAACAGGGAACAGTAAGTGGTGGTTAATGGGATGTTCTCTGACTGGGCCTCAGTGCTTAGTGGAATATCGCAAGGTTCAATACTCGGGCCACTACTGTTTAACATATTTATTAATGACCTAGAGGTTGGTCTGGAAAGCACAGTGTCAATTTTCACAGATGATACTAAACTGTGTAGAGTAGTTAATTCCGATGGATGTTGAGTCTCTACAGAATGACTTATTTAAACTGAAGGTTTGGGCAGAAAAATGGAGAATGAGATTCAATATAGAAAAATTTTAAGTTATGCACCTTGGGACTAAGAACAATCGGGCAGCATATAAATTAAATGGGGAAAATGTAGGGGAAATGGTAGTTGAAAAGGAATTGGGGTGCTCATTGATTATAGACTTAGTAGCAGTTCCTAATGTCAAAGTGCAGCAACAAAAGCAAATAAGGTGTTAGCATGCATAAAACGGGGAATTGAGACAAGGGATGAGAGTGTAATTCTGCCACTGGACAAATTATTGGTACAGCCACACCTTGAATATTGTGTACAGTTCTGGGCACCACACTATAAAAAAGATATCTTGGAATTTGAAAGGGTTCAGAATAGTGATGAGCGGATTCGGTTTTACTCGGTTTTACTCGGTTTTACTCGGTTCTCAAAACGGCATCTTATTGGCTCACGGATGTCACGTGTTTTGGATAGCCAATAAGATGCCGTTTTGAGAACCGAGTAAAACCGAGTAAAACCGAACCTCGCTCATCACTAGTTCAGAAGCGAGCCACCAAACTGATCAAGGGGTTATGGATTATGAGGAAAGGCTTACTAGGTTAGATATGTTTACACTCGAAAAGAGGCTGCTGAGAGGGGACATTATTAATATTTATAAATACATAAAGGGACATTACATGGAGATATCAGGCTATTTAAAAAATTTCTGCACAGGACATGCGGGCATCCTCTGAGGTTAGAGGAGAGAAAGTTTCATAACCAATGTAGGAAAGGGTTCTTCACAGTAAGGGCAGATAAAATTTGGAATTCTCTACCAGAGAAGGTAATAATGGTAAATATGTTTAAATATTGATTAGATAAATTCCTAGCTGAAAGAACTATCCAAGGATACAGCACTTAAAGGAAGAGAATTTTAGAAAAAGCATGAATTATAGTTGTTATTTGAGCATGAATTATAGTTGCTATTTAGACTTAAAAACATAACTTCATTTGGGTCATTATAATTTAACTACAGCTACAGTACATACAGATTAATGCAAAGGTGCACAGATTAGTGTAAAATTGCATACACACGGTGAGATATTAACTTATGTGCGATTTTGACTATGCGATTTAGACTATGTGTGTGTTTCGATTTTGGCTATGGCCGATTTTGACTATACTTTGTACTAGATAGTTAAAATTGACTTGCCTGCCTAACCTTGCGATGCTGACCCCAAGGGAGTGCGCATCAGGATCAAATTGGTATCACAAGCAGGCTAACACCTTGCAATATGAACTAATATTCCTTGCAATTTTGACTATATAGTCAAAATCGCAAGGTAATATCGGTAAAACCTTTAGAATTATAATACAGGTTGAACTCGGATATTTTGTCTTTTTCAACCTCATTAACTATGTTACTATGTTACTATGTTACAGGGACCAGAGGCACACTGACACATACACATGCACACACCACACACACACATTGTATAGGACCAGGAGCACACTGACAAACACACACACATTGTTCGGGGACCAAGAGCACACTGACACACACGCACGCACACACACACACACACACACACACACTGTTCAGGGACCAGGGGCACACTGACACACACACACACACACACACACACACACACACACACATACACACTGTACAGGAACCTGGGGCACACTGACACACACACACACACACACACACACACTGTTCAGGGACCAGGGGCACACTGACACACACACACACACACAGACACACACACACACACACACACACACACTGTACAGGAACCTGGGGCACACTGACACACACACACACACTGTACAGGAACCTGGGGCACACTGACACGCACACATTGTACAGGGGGAGTTGGCTGCCAAGCAGAGGCATATACCTTCCAATCTGTCTGTCATAGGGCAGCTCCACCTCACCACCAGACACTGCACTGTTTCCCTCTCCCTGTTTCCTGACATCGGAGGAGGGCTGCGTGCTCAAGGCTGCCGTAGTCATAGAAGTCTCCCGGGAGCCAAGTCTCCTCTGTACAACGACATAGCTGTGCGATTGTCAGAGGACCCTGGCTGTTAGTGTCCAGGGTGGGTGTCAGGGTGCAGTGTGAGTGACGGTGCCCTCATTAGTCCAGCGCTCTATGCAGCCACATAGCCGTCATATGCGCCAGGCCTGACTGCAATCCAGAGGCTCCAATCATACAAACAACTACCACATGCTTAAAAGTTAAAACATATACAAAAAACTCTTATTTTGTTTCCATTCATCTCATCTGAAATGGCTTTCTCTTCCAGAGTTTACAGGAGTATGCATTGTCTTTATTTTTCTCCTCTTTGCCTTTCTATAACTTACCCTATATATTATCTGCCCATTGATATCTTACATCACATGCTTGTTTCTCTGTGTCCTTGTCTCATGATTGATGCATTTGCTTCCTTTCAATAGTGCCTGCTGTCCCTTTTTCTTCATAATGACTTTGCTGCACCATGCTTCTCTATCTGTCTCCCTTGTGCTTTTGTGTCACATTTACCTTACTTGTCTCCCTAGCAGTAGCGGATCTTGCCACGGGCAAGCAGTACTTTTGCCCGGGGCGCCGCCTTCCGGAGGGCGCCGCACCAGGGCAAGATCCGCTACTGGTGTGTGCCCCCTGCTGCCCGCTGCCCGCTGCCCCCGGCCGCTACTGCTGGGAAGGGAAACTAGACGCGTACGCGTCTAGTTTCCCTTCCTGGAGAGGTCCTTTACTGTGCGGTGCGCGATGACGTCATCGCGCAACGCACAGCAAAGGTCCTCTCCACGAAGGGAACTAGACGCTACGCGTCTAGTTTCCCTTCGTGGAGAGGACCTTTGCTGTGCGGTGCGCGATGACGTCATCGCGCACCGCACATCAATTCAGCTGTACAGGGGGCGTAAATGACCACGCCCCCTGTACAAAGCCACACCCCCTAAAGCCGCCCGGGGCGCCACAAGCCCCGGAGCCGGCCCTGCTCCCTAGTCTCATTTTCTGAATCTACTCCTTTGTGACTTGTGCTCCAATGCTTTACGCTTAGCCACAAAGGTGACTCCAGAGGTGTGGCTGCAGCGCTGTCCAAAACTCACAAATGAGTTAGCTGTATGAAACACCACTGTTCATAAGGTCTGCTCCATCACCATTTTTCATGTAACAGTTAGTTTGACTATATCTGCTAACTATTAATATTCTGTAACTCTGCAAAGTCAATACCTATACACACATAATTTCCAACAGGTTAATGGCGCAGGCACCCAATTGCACAAGATACTGGGATGCACAGAGCAGCATACAGATGCCATCTATGCACATGTGTAGAACTGACTGTGATAGAGCACAAAGTAAAGACAACACAGAGTGGGGCAGATGTATTAACCTGGAGAAGTCATAAGGAAGGGATAAACCAGCGATAAGTGCAAGGTGATAAACGCACCAGCCAATCAGCTCCTAACTGTTAATTTACATATTGGAGCTGATTGGCTGCTGCGTCTATCACCTTGTACATATCACTGGTTTATCACTTCTTTATGCCTTCTCCAGGTTAATACATCTGCCCCAGTGTTTCCAGTGCGTGTGCAAGCACAGAAGCTAGTCAGTACACAGAAGCAGCATGATAGAACACAGGGCGGGATGTACTAATGTACATCGCCGCCCATCGCCGCCCTGCGCCACGATGCTGATCGCATATGTACTAAAATATGCGATCAGCATTGCGGAGGACAGCTCTTCGGATAAGAGCTGTCCTCCGCGATGCACAGCGGCAGCCTGACTTCCGGGATTCGGCCCCAGAAGTCAGTCTGCGCATGCGCGGGGTGACGGGGGCGGCCGCAGGGCATGCTGGGAGGGATCCGATCGGATCCCTCACACAGCGCCGCGGAGAGAAGTCCATAGGCTTCTATGGACTATCGCCAGCTAAAGCTGGCGAACCCCGCCGTGGCGCTGACCTGGCGGCCGGGGGATAGTACATCAGGAAAATGCGGTAAACAGGGGGTTTACCGCATTTTCCGCTTAGTACATCCCGCCCACAGAGTGAAGACAGCACAGACTGTTTAGTGCAGAAATGCTGCATAGATATGTATATAAGCAACATGAATATAGAAGCTACAGTGCTACACTCATATTGGGGTTTATTATGCTGAATGGTGCAGAGCATTATACAACCTGGAAGTTTACTGTGGAAATGTAACTGAAGTGTGAAATATTGTGTAAAGTTATAATAAATCCTAGTGCAGATCCAAGCCCAGATGATGTTGAGACACTAATGGGTGTGATAGGTTTAAGTGTAGAGCAACATGTGTGTGTGGTCTATTATACATGGTAAGATGTCAGCTAAAGACACGTGGACAGCACTACAGGCAGCATATCAAGATGGAGGTCTTATTAGGAGAATACATTTAAGATGTCTATTGTATGACACAAAATTGAAGGAATGAAGCCATACAGTATGAGTGATTACATAGACAAAACGATGTCTGTTTCTCAGCAATGAACATCTGTTGTAGAGCAAATAGATGAAGAAGAGATCACTAAAGCAATTTTAAAGAACTTGGAGCCTAGGTTTGCCTTTTTAGAGGTGGATTTGGAAACAAACAGAAGCAGTAGAAGTTATTATTCATTTCAAGAATGTATGCCATGTGACTAAAGTGCTGAGACTATTGCATTGCTTACAAAAAGGGAAACATTCTGAAAATTCAAGTTCAAGTGCTAGAATTGTCACATGATAGGTCATAAAGCATTTGAGTGCAAGTAGAACAGTATGAATCCTATGCAAAGCCATAAATGCACTGACAAAGATGAGTCAGTCATGAGTGTTACAGATAGCCACAGAAAAGTTTCCTGGTATATCAATTCAGGCACAGCATCTCAGCAGTAATGAGTAGTTCACCATTTTAACCAAATGTGACCTTATCACAATCCAAAGGGATTGGCACCCCAGTACTTATAGCTACAAAAGTTGAAACAATTAAAGCCAGCTTGAGAGTTGGACCAAGAGCAAAAGTCATAGAGATCCAAGACATATCAAGAATAGGAACAAATCTTCTAGCCATATGTGTCCTGGAACAGAGAGGCCACAGAGTTCTCATCACTAAAGGAAAGTGTTTTGTGGAAAACAGAAGATAGAGGTGGTCATTCCGAGTTGTTCGCTCGCTGCCGATTTTCACAGTGCAGCGATCAAGTGAAAAAATGGCAAAAATGCGCATGCGCTTGGTACGCAGCGCACATGTGCTAAGTACTTTCACACAAAACTTTGTAGATTTACACAAGCTCGAGCGACGTTTTTTCATCGCTCGAGTGATCATAGTGTGATTGACAGGAAGTGGGTGTTTCTGGGCGGAAACTGGCCGTTTTCAGGGAGTGTGCTAAAAAATGCAGGCGTGCTAGGTAAAAACGCAGGAGTGGCTGGAGAAATGGGGGAGTGGCAGGCCGAACGCAGTGCGTGTTTGTGATGTCAAACCAGGAACTAAACGGACTGAGGTGATCGCAGTCTAGGAGTAGGTCTGGAGCTACTCAGAAACTGCAGGCAATTATTTAGTAGCAGTTCTGCTAATCTTTTGTTCGCTATTCTGCTAAGCTAAGATACACTCCCAGAGGACGGCGGCCTAGCGTGTGCAATGCTGCTAAAAGCAGCTAGCGAGCGAACAACTCGGAATGACCACCAAAGTCATAACTACAGGCACAAAGTATCAGCATTTGTTTGTCCCTGATATACAGCACTGTTATACGATGAGGATAACTGAATCACTGAAACTCTGGAATAGAAGATTTGCTCACCTTGGATACAGTGTTCAAAAGCTACAGTATGCTCACAGGAATGTCAGTGAATAACAAAGAAAAATCCATACATGTGAGAGCTGTATAATAGGGAAACAAAGTCATCAGACTTTTCCCAAGTCAGCAAGTAGAGCTAGAAAACCACTTGAGATAGTACATTTAAATGTGTGTTATCCAATGTCAGTAAAGTCAGTAGGATACAAATACTTCATGACATTCTTAGATAACTTCACATGGATGACACGTGTAGTTCTTCAGAGAGAAATCTGAAGTGGTGAGAAAGATTGCAGATATTACATGAGACTTGTGCAAAATCAAACAGGTCACGGGACTCAAAACCATGAGACATAATAATGGGGGAAAATATCTCATATTTTGTATAACAGCTACATCTCAAATTCTGTAGAATTCTGTAGAAATTCAAATTCTAAATTTCTGTAGAACAAGTCTTAAAAAAATATGGAATAGAGCAGCGTTTTTCAACCGCTGTGCCGCGGCACACTAGTGTGCCGCCAGCGGTTGTCAGGTGTGCCGCAGCCCGCCGCCTGCCACCCACCAGACATGGTTTACACAGTGCTATGCCGCCCGCCCGCTTACAGCCAACAGTGCTCCGCTGCCGCCCTCGTCCTCCCAGAGATACCTAGGTCCGTCTGCCGTCGGGCTCAGGCAGCGTATTCAGCACTTCCGCGACTTGGCTATGACCTATGGTGACGTGCTGTGACACATAGGTCACACACGCCACACCTCATTCCCGCCCGCCTGCTGGTGTGTGCTGCCTGCGGACCAAGAATAAACAGGACTGCAGGTTACCATTACCTTGGGGGCAGTGTGTTCTATTACAGGGGAGGGGGGCAGTGTGTACTATTACAGGGGAGCGGAGGCAGTTTGTACTATTACAGGGGAGGGGGGGCAGTGTGTACTATTACAGGGGAGGGGGGGCAGTGTGTACTATTACAGGGGAGGGGGGCAGTGTGTACTATTACAGGGGAGCGGAGGCAGTGTGTACTATTACAGGGGAGGGGGAGCAGTGTGTACTATTACAGGGGAGGGGGGGCAGTGTGTACTATTACAGGGGAGGGGGGCAGTGTGTACTATTACAGGGGAGGGGGGGCAGTGTTTACTATTACAGGGGAGGGGGGGCAGTGTGTTTGATTTATATCTGTGGGGGGCAATGTATTTGATAATGGGGGCCAATGTGTTCAATAACTGGGGGCCAATGTGTTTGTTAACTGTGGGGGCCACCGATCTTGAAATCTGTGGGGGCCAGTGTGTATGTTTTTTGTTTTTTTTCCCGTTGGAGGCAGAAAGCGTGCCTTGGCAATTTTAACGTCTTGTTAAGTGTGCCGCGAGTCAAAAAAGGTTGAAAATCACTGGAATAGAGGATGAATTGACCATTGCCTATTCTCATGAGCAAAATGGTATAAGTGAATGAGCAAACCATACACTATTGTACGGAGCATGATACATGCTAATGGACACAGGCCTAGACAAGCAGTTTTGGATGGAAGCTGATCAAGAACTGTTCTTCTACAGTTACCCTAAAGGACATAACAGCTATTGAAGAGAAAACATAGTGTAAAACATCTCATAGCTTTTGGAAGTATTGTATATGTCCATTGGCATGAAGGCTACATATAATGGAATCCAAATACAAAAAAATATGTGGCACTAGACACACCAGCAGCTGGAAAGGTATCTGAGTCAGAGACTCAGCATTTAAGTTCAATCACATAGGAGATCTTCTGCAAGACCAAATATCAGCAAACCACCTAAGAAGTATTATGAAGATTTTCAAAGATTGCATTTAGTGAGCTTCAGGACATCTAGGAGTCAAAAACAAGATTTTATTGGTGTGACTGGAGATCCTAGATAGGCAAAGAGATTTTGCAAGATTTAAAAACCATAAGCATGAAAAGCATTAAGAATTGGTAGTCGAGACTGTTGTTATGGACAAGGCTGGCTCTCAATCAGATGTGGTTGGAGGTACTGTTGCTGTTGCTTACATAGAAGCAGCAGCAATAGCACTAATATGGCAATGCAGCAGGAGGTTTCACACTTACATAGAAGCAGCAGCAATAGCACTAATATGGTAATGCAGCAGCAGGTGTCACACCTGCTGCTGCATTACTGCTCCGAACTGCGTCCTAGGATGCAGTATTGTATCTTCCCTGGCTCCATCAGGCAGCTTGCAGCACCCATGAAGACATGCAAGCTGCCTGTCCCAGAGGCCAGGAAATCTCAGTGTGACAACGGAGATTCCTGCCCTCTTTCCTCCCCCTAAATGGCAGAGACATGCCTCTGTTTTTTTTTTTTTTCAAATAATGTTTATTGAGTTTTCATAAATGAGGTAACAAACATTTGCAGTAGACAAAATATGGACCAACATGGTCAATCATGGGTAGGTATAGTTGGGTCAGAAAATGTGACATAATTGGAACATATAGTTATCTTATGGAGGATCTATGAACTTTGTATAAGATGCAAGTCCATACAGTCTTAGGGTTGACCTCTAAATTTAACATAACAGAGAAAACAGAGTAAGAGAAGAGAAGAGGGGGAGAAAGGGAAGAGGGAGAGGTGGGGTAGGAGTAGTCAATGCCTAGCTATATGATCACTGGGCTCGTATATTCTAGTGTAGTTGATATCAATATGCATGGAAGACATTTTAATGGGGGAGGGATATAGTGGCATAAATCTATATTTGGATATATGAGATTAGCAACTTTCTTATCGATACAGATCAAGATCAACTGCCGGATACAGTACTCCAACACCATAACTCATCAGAGTGTATAGTCAGGGTGTCATTTGCCCTTTCCGATGCAAGTACCAATCAGTGGAATCAAATCTGGAAAAGATCTGTTCTTGAGCTGCATGTGAAAGGGTAATAATATAGGGGCTCCACCGTTTGTAGAATTTTTTCACACCTCCTTCTGAGTCAGCTATAGTAGAAAAACGTTCTATATATAAAACCTTGAGGAGTATAGTGTGTACTGCTGACAGAGTTGGGGTGTGTTTAGATATCCACTTCTGGAGAATAACCTTTTTTGCAATGGTTACTAGCATAGTTAGGAATGGGTGAAGGTGTGTTTGGGATATGTCTAAGTCCCATACCGAGAAGTTTGTCAGTAGTAATGCCTGTGGATGTAGTGTAGCCCTTATTCCAAGATTGTTGTTAATATATTGCACTATTTTATTCCAGAACTTTTTAATGATACCACATTCCCAGAAGTTGTGGAAAAAGGTTGCCGAAGAGTGAAAGCATTTCATACAACTTCCAGTCTCTTCCTCTACGAAATGTCGTCTCTGTGCCTGGGAGATATATGCCCTGTACACAGTTTTAACATGAATCTCTTGTAGAGAGGATGTCTTCAGTATTTGTAATGTTTTATCATAATGTTGGAATATGTATTCCGAATTTGTAATACTTGGAATAAAACTACACCAAGAAGTTGCAATTTTGTTTTGTAATTTGTCGCGTGTGGTGTTGAGTAAGTCTTTGTATAGGTATCTGGTTTTGTATGGGCGGGAGCGTGATATATTCAGCAATGGGAAGAGAGGGTCAGACAAGGTGGTGTCACTCATCGCTGGGGGCAACGAGTTAATGTAGTGTCGCATTTGGAGGTAAGCATAGAAGTGTGAGGCATGTAAACCAAATCTCTCTTGTAAAGAGGGAAATGGTAAGAGAGTTCCACCCGGGTCAAATATGTCTGCAATTTTCTTTATGCCTTTTAATTGTAGGCGGTGGAAGATTGCATCCTCCATGCCTGGTAAGAAGAGTGGATTACCCCATAGAGGTAGAAAATGAGAATACATTGGGTTTCTAGATAATTTCCTGTTAATTGCACCCCATGACAGGTAAATGTCTCTGAACAGCACATGGAAACGTATTTTGTCTGGGATCATGGAGCTGGGTGTGTGTAGCAAAGCGCAAGGAGAGTATGGGGCGAAAAGAGCACAGTCTAATTCAAACCAGGTGAACACACTGCGTTCATAGAACCAGTCTAGTACATATCTAAAGTGAACCGATTGAGAAAAGAGAGATATGTCCGGAAAACCGACACCCCCTCCCTCACGTGGTAGCTGCAAGAATTTACCTGCTATTCTAGGTTTGCCTCCTTTCCAAAGGAATTTACTGAACAGGGATTCTACCAATTGTATGTCTGATTTTGACATGCGTAGGGGGAGCAATTGTATTAGGTATGACAATTGGGGAAAGAGTACCGACTTGATCAATGCATTTCTACCCAATACTGAGAGTGGGAGAGATGTCCAGTTATCCAGTTTCTTGGAGATAGCCTTGATAACCGGGGTGAAATTCAGGTAATACAGATCTCGGAGGTGTATGGGTATTTGTACCCCTAGATATTTTATAGCTTTAGTAGCTATTTTAATGGTGTTATACGGGCCGTGTGTATCTAAATAAGTGGGTGGGCCGTTCAGTGGGAGTAATTCTGATTTATGTATATTTATGGAATATCCAGAGAATGTACCAAAAGCATTGATTAGGTCAAAAACTGTTGGCAGTGTTAAATCTGGGTGGGACATTAGTAGCAACATGTCATCGGCAAATAATGAGAGACGGAGGTCAAGATCACCCACTTTAATGCCATGGTATTGGGGGGATTGTCTGATTGATATGGCTAGTGGTTCTAATGCCAATGCGAATAGTAGTGGGGATAGCGGGCAGCCCTGACGGGTACCCCGTTGGATACGAAAAGGTTGTGACATAAAACCATTGCAGAGGATTCTCGAATCAGGGTTATTATATAGGATTCTTATGTAGTCAATAAAACGGGGAGGAAGTCCAAATCTAGACATTGTGTCAAATAGGTGATCCCAGTGTACCATATCAAAAGCTTTCTCCGCATCTAAAGATAGTATAGCTGCGGGAATATCGGGCATGGCACACTGGGAAGTAATAATTGCCGATAAGACCTTTCTAATGTTCACCGTGGAGGTGCGGCCCATGATAAAACCAGTTTGGTCTCCATGAATGATTGAAGGCAGTACTAGTTTGAGTCTTTCTGCAAGTATTTTTGTCAACATTTTGTAGTCCTGGTTAAGCAGGGAGATTGGGCGGTAAGAGCCAGGGTCCGACAGGTCTCTGCCCGGTTTGGGTAGGATGGTAATTGTGGCAGAGTTAAAGTATAGGGGTAGTTGTCCTGTGGAGAGAATATTATTGAAAACCTTCGTTAGTAATGGCGTCAATTTAGGTGCTAATATTTTGTAGAATTCAGAGGAAACACCATCTGGGCCTGGGGCCTTCCCGGGTTTCAGGTGAGCTATGGTCCGAGAGACCTCCGTCTCAGTTACAGCCGCCGTTAGTGCGGTTCCTAAGTTGGGGTCAAGTTGTGGAATGGGTAAATCATTCCAAAAGCTTTTGGTCTGGGTTGAGGAAGAGGGTGTGGTTGGTTTGGAGTATAAGGTGTTGTAATATTGGTGCATGATCTGGGCAATTTGGGCATTAGTTGAGGTGAGTGACCCTCCAGGAGTCTTGAGGGGGTGTATCAATTTCGGTGTTCGTTGGCCTTGTAGAAGGTGTGAGAGTAATTTGCCGGATTTGTTTCCAAACCGGTGGAATCTAGCATCTTTTTTAAAGGAATATCTAGACTCCATTTTAAGAAGTAAGCTATCGAATTCTCGTTTGGCTGAGTGGTATAGGGTTCTGTTATTCGGAGTCGGGTCAGATTTGTAGGATTGGAATGAGTCTGTCAGAGTAGACTGTGCCTGTAAGTATTCATAGTTTAGGGATTTGTATGTTTGGGAAGTATATGAGATAATCTCGCCTCTAAGGACTGTTTTTGAGGCTTGCCAAAACATCTGAGGTGAGTCTGTGAGGGTTTCGGCATTGGTGTCGCAAAATGAGTCCCAAGTTGATTCAAGTTTATTCTTAAAGGTAAGGGAGTGGGATAGCGAGGATGGGAATCTCCAAGATCGGAAGGAACTTTTCTCAGTATGCATGTGTAGTTCTATCCAAACTACCGCGTGGTCAGACAGTGCAATGGGCTCTATCATGACCCTGCGGGTGCGGGGCAGTAGGTGCTCAGAAATAAAAACATAGTCTATTCGAGACAATGTTCCATGTGCTGCAGAGAGACATGTATAATCTTTTTCTATGGGGTTAAATGACCTCCAGGTGTCTAAAAGATGCAGGGATTGTGTAAACCATGATATACCTTTTTTGGGTAGGGAGGTGCCCCTAGTGCCTGTGGCTTGTTTATCTAGTTGAGGAGAGGTGATCATGTTGAAGTCGCCACCCAGAATGAGAGGTGTGTCATGTAGTGGTGTGAGAATATGTAGCATTTTACGTAAAAAAATAGGTATTTTGGTGTTAGGAGCATATACATTGCAAAGGAGGTATGGGCGTTGATTCAATAACACATTACATAAAATATATCTACCTTCAGGGTCTTCCTTCACTGATGTGAGTTCAATAGGGATTGTATTCTTGACTAAGATCGCCACTCCTCTGGCTTTAGAGGAAAATGGAGAAGCAGCTAGCACCTTCCATTTCAAAGTATTAAGCTTCAATATTTCAGATGCCACTAAGTGTGTTTCCTGCAGGTATACAATATCTAGTTTCAGTTTGTTCAAGTACAATAGTATTTTCTTCCTTTTCTGCGGCGAGTTAATCCCGCCAATATTCCAGGAGCCTAATTTAATTGTAGACATTATTCATATTATACGTGGTTAGAAATAGGCATACTCTAAATGTACAGTAATACAATGGCATTGCTCTGTGTGGAGGGGGGATAACTGGGAAAGTGGAGGGGGGGTAGAAGAGGAGGAAAGAAAGTTGTGAGAATAGGAACAATATGGTACAGTTAGAATTATCTGTACCAAGAACATAACTTTGTAAGTAAAAGGAAAGTAACCCCCTGACTAGCAAAGGGGTACTTACAAGGCATGTAGCCAACAATTTTAAACATGAATATGAGTACATCACGACTTCCGTGGTATACTAGTATATATGTATGGATCAGAACAAGGACAGAGCGTGCCCTCGCCGATCCCGCCAGCATTAAGATCGGGTTAGTAATCTGGGAATCGTCCCGCAGCAGTGTTGTATTGCCATTTGATCGTAGGCAGAAACTATGCCTGGAGGTATATGATTGTCTATCATATTACAGTGCAGAAGTCCCATGTATGTGCCGGTGTGGGCACACATATGTAATGAAGTGTCCAGGGGGTGTATTAATGTGTGATCTAGCGAGTGATGACCGGCACATTCAGGTTTAGGTATGTGGAATATTCTGTGAGTAAACAACTGGTATCGTGTCAATTCTTATCATTGTCATCAGGCGTATCAGCGTAATTCTCTTCTTCTTTCAAGAAGGCTTCAGCGTCCGCTACGGAGAGAAAGTCAGCAAAGGATGTGCCTGAGTATATGCGTAATCGTGCAGGATACAATAGGGAAAACTTTCTGTTTTGCTGAATGAGATGAGAGCAAAGGGGAGAGAAAGCTTTTCGTGCTTTGGAAAGTTCTGCTGAATAGTCCTGGAACAACAGGCTCTTATAGGAATTCCATGTAATATTGCGTGTTTTACGGGATGCCCTCCATATCACCTCTTTATGTAAGAAATTTAGACACTTAAAAAGCACCACTCGTGGTCTGGCCCCATCAAGTGTTTTCTGGGCGCCAAGTCTGTGTGCACGCTCGATCACCATATCGTTGCAGGCAGCGGATATACCGAGTAACTCGGGTAGGGTGATTCGCAGAAATGTGTATAATTCGGTGCCTTTAAGTGTTTCTGGGAGACCTATTACACGGAGATTCGATCTGCGAGATCGATTTTCAAGATCATCCAGTTTATTCCAGATCTGGTGTTGTGATTTAGTGATATGCTGCATGTCTTGCTTAAGCACAGATACGTCTTGGAATAGTTCCCCAGTACGTTGTTCGGTTTGTAACACTCTGTGTGAGAGCTGTGCTATCTGTTTACTTATATCTGCCGTTTGAGCCTGTAACAGAAGACCCATGGCTATGCGGATAGCCCCCACCATGTCATTATACGTGACAGGTGTTGCTGGGGTAAATAGGATTTGGTCCCCTGAGGGTATAGTCTTGGGGTCACTGACCTGGGTGGCTGATGCAGGTGGGACCTCAGACAGGCTGTGCAGGATGGGTGTAGGAGAAGGGGACGGAGCGTGCAGCAGAGCTCCGGCGTCCGGCGCCATTTTGGATTCTGTGCGGCGCTTCTCTTTTTCCTTCTCCTTCTTTCTGGTGGTCATGTTCGGCGTTAGATACCGCTCCATACAGCGGTCCCGGCTTTTGGCTGCAGTGGGGAGGCTTTTGTGGTTGTCGTTGGAGGCTAATAGCCTTGTTAAAGATGCGGTAGCTGGCGGGCAGCACGGAGCTCTCTCCTCACGCTGCCGTTCACATTGCAGCCGGAACCGGAAGTGGCATGCCTCTGTTTATAAAAATTTAGACTTTTGCTTCCCCCACCCTGCCCCCAAATGGCATCAGACAGTCTATACTGAGAGTCTGATGTTGTCTCTGCATTCTTTGTCACAGGACCCATTCATGCATGCACAGAATGGTGCCTCTGCATGCGCAAAGTACCGCACATATGTAGTTTTAATATTAGGGTGCACCTAAAACCCCATTTGAATGAGGGCTACTGTCCATAAAGAAACTCTTACTAATGTATCTTCCAAGAAAGCCAAGCTAAAGTCACTGAATTTGTTGATGCTTTTTGATGTGTTTAACCCAATTTATTTAACAGGTCGCTAAAGGAAATCTTAAAATAAACAGCATGGATAGGTTTGTAGCAAGGGGGCTGTTGAAAGCAGGGTGCACTACTGTGCAGATTCTAGTCTTCCTATTCACCAGGTTGGTATCATGCTCTGTCCCAAGATGGCCACTGAGATCTCTACTGAGCATGTGTGGGAGCCATCTTGAGACTGTGTAAAGTCTCCTGCTTAGCTCCTATGAGAGCTACTAGCTATAAAGCTGCTATAAAACTATTCCTGCACCACTACTAGTTTGCAGTATGAAGTCACCGGCTGGTGAGCAGTATGGAACCCCAATCTACTCAAGCTCACCTGCATCACTTAACACCAACACCACTGGTTAGTTAGCTGGACTGTTCATAGTTAGTCATCCACTGGTGTGTGCCTTTATAACCCTGCAATATCAACACCTGCACACACATAATTTCCAACAATCTCTAGCATCTCGTCTATGGCTCTATTATCAGCATGCCCTATATACATCATAGGATGTGACAAGTAGTATTGACTCAATGAATGTCTTCTACTATTCACTGTAATTGATCCTCCTTTCAAGTTATAGATTATAAGCTTGTGAGCAAAGACTCCTTATGTCTTTACTAATTTCTTGCATTGTTTTTTATTACTGTGTTTGTTACAAATGTAAAATGGATCAGTGTATGTTGGTGATATATAGCTTAATCTTAGTAAATAATTAAATGTTGCACAGGGTACAATGCAAACAGAACTTGGAGAGAAATTATCACAGTGGATCTGATGGACCAGGTTCTGCAAACTAGGATTGGTGCCACTGGGAACACAGGCAAAGAATCCAATGCACTGGTGTTTTTTGCCAGGGACCTCCACAAGAGGATTTGGACTTTGCTGTGCCTTGTAGGCAGGTCATGGCTTTTGTCCATGTTCCTAGTTTGACAGATAAGTAATATAGTTGTACACCCAGGGAAGGGTGGAAAAACATGGATAGCAGACTGACATGAGAATGGGTTGGACTGACATAGGACTGACATACAGCAGGATTAAGTCCAAATGGGCAACCTGGTATCAGGGAGCATATGGAGTAGTTGTGTGTAGAGGAGCAGTCAGGTAGAATAATCAAAGTTAGTGTCACGCTCGGCGTAAATTGGGGTTCCGACAACCGAGTTTTGACTGAAGGGACAGCTACCTGTGAGGAGAGTAAACGAGGTGGCTGTATATAATTCCTCCTCATAGGGTGGAAGCCAAACTAAGTGTTAACGTTGGCCAGAGGGCGTAAAGAAAAGGAGGACTTCGTAGGAAGATAACTGTAGTTTTAATGAATAATCAGGCTGTACACGAATATTGGAGAAATAGAAGAAACTGGAAGAATTAGAGTCTGTGGTTTAATTACTTGAAGAGTGAAGCTGAAGATCTCCAGTAAAGAAGAACTGAAGACTGTGTTTTATGATTAACAGACGAGGCTGAAGTACTTGGACTTTGAAGAAATGAAGACTGTGGTTTGTGATTGAAAGACGAGGCTGAAGAACTTGGACTTTGAAGAAATGAAGACCGTGGTTTGTGATTGAAAGACGAGGCTAAAGAACTTGGACTTTGAAGAAATGAAGACTTCTGCGGGAACCACCGGTTAGCACCTGGAGCTCCTCATCGACCTGGGACCCCGTGAGCGCTTCCAAGAGTGGCAATGGACTTAGACAGCAGGACTGCAGCGGTGTTTAGGTAACCGTTGGATGAGAGCAACCACGACCAGGGAACCAGAAGTAACCTGGGAGCACATAGCTGGAGAATCTTTCACAAGGAGGTAACTTGAAGCACTGGCACTCTCCCTCTAAGCCAGTCCCCTTTTGTAATGGGAGAACATGCAGGATTGGCTGGACACAGATTGGGAACTTCATTGGTAATATTCTGGTCTCCAACATGGCTGCCCCCAGCACAGGAGACATACTTAGCTGTTAGCACACAGCTTTAGCCAGCTTCTGTCTCTGACACACTATACTGTGTCACCACTAGAGGACCTTACCACAGCTATCCCCGCCACAGTGCCCGGCTCTCCAGATCCTCAGCCCTTGGCAGCCGCACATCCATCCAGGAGGACCCGCCGTCAGCAGCTCCCTGCCTCTGCAGCTGCGCCAACCAGCGGGACGGTTACCCACAGGAGCACCCACCAGAGGTAAGGCTCTGGAGCCTGACAGTTAGGACAAAACTGAAAGACAATGGAGACAGGACACTACAGATGCAAGAGGTAAGCCTAATATTCTGACACTGTTTTGATGCCCAAGTGAGGTTTAAATAGAAGGTTGGATTTACATTTGGCACCAGGTGCCACATCAGCAGTCATATGACTGCAAACTAATCTAGAGAGTATATATTCCTATACACAGAGCAAGTTGCTGTGGGAAGAAGATCAGAGCCAAGTGCACATGTGACTGAGGACCATGCACTGGCACACAGACTGGGTCATCCCCTTCTGACCTGTTATGTTGAGCAAGGGCTCCAGTGGCATGTAATACAAATGATACAGAGAACAGGTGGAATGGATAATGCT
Source organism: Pseudophryne corroboree (assembly GCF_028390025.1). Lineage (NCBI taxonomy): Eukaryota > Metazoa > Chordata > Amphibia > Anura > Myobatrachidae > Pseudophryne > Pseudophryne corroboree. Next base: position 442,171,161 of record NC_086446.1, read on the forward strand.
AAGGGGAGAACCAGAGTTACTATAAGTGGGCTCTGCCTATGTGATCTTACATATTAAGAAGAAGAATGAGCATTCACAGCACTATGCCCTTGACCACAAGAAGCTTTGGTCTCATCCTTTACATTTATTTACCCCATAATATTGCTGGTTTTAGCGTCTGTCTTCTCATTTTTTCTTTATTTCATCTCTGTATCTACTGTGCGTTTTTTTACCTTGCACTTTCTCCTGCTATAAACTGCTTTTCTATAGCTGTGTGATACATGGTAAGCTTATGGATGGGATGAAAAATACTAGGATCCAACAGTTAAGTTGGGGCTTTCCTCTTATTATCAGGTTGCTGCAACCACCCATTTTTCATCATCTCTTCTAGGTGTGACCTATTCCATCCAGGGTAATCCCACATTGTGCATCCAAGATGGCTGCCTCACCTGGTACCTTGCATGGGTGTTCTACATAACCCATGAAAGTTGCACCAAAAATGTCTGCACCAACCCTGCATTATGCTCTCTAGGTTGTTTGTGTTTTAATTATTTCTGTGTGGTTTTCCTACTTGCTGTAATACTAAATCATTTTGTACATTATAATGTCTGTAAATTGACTTTGAGTCCTGCTGGAGAAAAGTGCTATGTAAATAACTATATTATTATTATAATTATTATTATCATTTATATGAACAGTTGGAAGGTTTACTGGTAAGAGCAGGTCAAGGGTGGAGAGATAAGAAGAGATTTCAGGGGAGGCTGAAAGACTTTAATGAATAGGAAGCTAATGAGACAGGTACAGTAGAAAGTCTGACTTGGCTTGATGCACACATCTGATTCTTTGGGGCAGGATATAATGCCACCCGAGTTCGGAGGCTGTGCGGGATGCCGTCTGAACTCTGACTTTGTTTTAAAGGGGCAATCACTTGCAAGGCAAAACCATGCCTTGCAAATGATTGTCCCTTTAAAATAAATGTCCGGGTTTGGTCGGCATCCCGCTCAGCCGCCGAACTCGGGTGGCATTACATCCTGCCCCTGATGCTTTTCCTCATGAGTTTTGTTACAGGTGGAGTGAACAACATTGATTATCTCATTACAATGGCACCTGTCAATGGGTGGGATATATTATGCTGCAAGTAAACAGTCAGCTCTTTAAATTAAGGTGTTGGGAGCAGGAACATTGGGTATGTGTATGGATCTGAGCAACTTTGACAAGGGCCAAATTGTGAAGACTTATTGAGTGGGTCAATGCATCTCCAAAACGGCATGTCTTGTGCAGTTTTTCTGGTCTGCACTGCAGTGGTTAGTACCAACCAAAAGTGGTCCATGGAAGACAGCCAGTGAACCTTCAACTGTATCATGGGGTGCCCAGGGCTCATTAATGTGCATGAGGAGCGAAGGGTAGCCTGTCTGGTCCGAACCCACAAAAGAGCAACTGTAGCACAAAACACATTTGGTTTTGCACTTAAAAGTATTGACGTTTTAAATTCTGCATGCAAAAATGCAGCTAACTTGAAGCTATGAAAAGCAGCTCTTTAATAAATAAACCTCGTAGTATCAGAGAGCATATTCTAGGACATAGGACCTAATTCAGACCTGATTGTAGCAGCAAATTTGTTAGTAGATGGGCAAAACCATGGGGGTCATTCCGACTAGAGATGAGCGGGTTCGGTTCCTCTGAATCCGAACCCGCCCGAACTTCATGTTTTTTTACACGGGTCCGAGCGACTCGGATCTTCCCGCCTTGCTCGGTTAACCCGAGCGCGCCCGAACGTCATCATCCCGCTGTCGGATTCTCGCGAGGCTCGGATTCTATCGCGAGACTCGGATTCTATATAAGGAGCCGCGCGTCGCCGCCATTTTCACACGTGCATTGAGATTCATAGGGAGAGGACGTGGCTGGCGTCCTCTCCGTTTATAGAGAAGAGAGTGAGACTAGAGTAGAGAGAGACACAGTAGTAATTTTGGGGAGCATTAGGAGGAGTACTACTACTTGCTGAAGTGATAGATAGATAGTGTGACTGTATAATGTATATCTGACTTGTGGGGGAGACACTGACAGTGGGGAGCAGTTAGAGTCTGAGAGCAGGACTCAGGAGTACATATAACGTACAGTGCACACTTTTGCTGCCAGAGTGCCACACTGCCATTGTGACCACACTGACCACCAGTATAATATATATTGTGATTGTCTGCTCACGAGTACTACTTGCAAGTTGCTGATAGTGTGACCAGTGACCTGACCACCAGTTTAATAATCACCACCAGTTTAATATATATATATATATATAATTGTATATAATATATATATAATATTGTATACCACCTACCCGGTTTTTTTTTTTCTTTCTTCTTCTTTATACATACTACTATAGTAGCTTACTGTAGCAGTCTGCGGTGCTGCTGAGCTGACAGTGTCCAGCAGGTCCGTCATCAGTCATTACATAATAAATATATATACCTGTCCGGCTGCAGTACTAGTGATATTATATATATATATATTGATTTCATCTCATTATCATCCAGTCTATATTAGCAGCAGACACAGTACGGTAGTCCACGGCTGTAGCTACCTCTGTGTCGGCAGTCGCTCGTCCATCCATAATTGTATACCACCTACCCGTGGGTTTTTTTTTTCTTTCTTCTTTATACATACTACTATAGTAGCTTACTGTAGCAGTCTGCGGTGCTGCTGAGCTGACAGTGTCCAGCAGGTCCGTCATCAGTCATTACATAATAAATATATCTACCTGTCCGGCTGCAGTACTAATGTGATATTATATATATATATATTGATTTCATCTCATTATCATCCAGTCTATATTAGCAGCAGACACAGTACGGTAGTCCACGGCTGTAGCTACCTCTGTGTCGGCAGTCGCTCGTCCATCCATAATTGTATACCACCTACCCGTGGTTTTTTTTTTCTTCTTTATACATACTACTATAGTAGCTTACTGTAGCAGTCTGCGGTGCTGCTGAGCTGACAGTGTCCAGCAGGTCCGTCATCAGTCATTACATAATAAATATATCTACCTGTCCGGCTGCAGTACTAGTGTGATATTATATATATATATATATTGATTTCATCTCATTATCATCCAGTCTATATTAGCAGCAGACACAGTACGGTAGTCCACGGCTGTAGCTACCTCTGTGTCGGCAGTCGCTCGTCCATCCATAATTGTATACCACCTACCCGTGGTTTTTTTTTTTCTTTCTTCTTTATACATACTACTATAGTAGCTTACTGTAGCAGTCTGCGGTGCTGCTGAGCTGACAGTGTCCAGCAGGTCCGTCATCAGTCATTACATAATAAATATATATACCTGTCCGGCTGCAGTACTAGTGTGATATTATATATATATATATATTGATTTCATCTCATTATCATCCAGTCTATATTAGCAGCAGACACAGTACGGTAGTCCACGGCTGTAGCTACCTCTGTGTCGGCAGTCGCTCGTCCATCCATAATTGTATACCACCTACCCGTGGTTTTTTTTTTCTTTCTTCTTTATACATACTACTATAGTAGCTTACTGTAGCAGTCTGCGGTGCTGCTGAGCTGACAGTGTCCAGCAGGTCCGTCATCAGTCATTACATAATAAATATATCTACCTGTCCGGCTGCAGTACTAGTGTGATATTATATATATATATATATTGATTTCATCTTATTATCATCCAGTCTATATTAGCAGCAGACACAGTACGGTAGTCCACGGCTGTAGCTACCTCTGTGTCGGCAGTCGCTCGTCCATCCATAATTGTATACCACCTACCCGTGTTTTTTTTTTTCTTTCTTCTTTATACATACTACTATAGTAGCTTACTGTAGCAGTCTGCGGTGCTGCTGAGCTGACAGTGTCCAGCAGGTCCGTCATCAGTCATTACATAATAAATATATATACCTGTCCGGCTGCAGTACTAGTGATATTATATATATATATATATATATTGATTTCATCTCATTATCATCCAGTCTATATTAGCAGCAGACACAGTACGGTAGTCCACGGCTGTAGCTACCTCTGTGTCGGCAGTCGCTCGTCCATCCATAAGTATACTAGTATCCATCCATCTCCATTGTTTACCTGAGGTGCCTTTTAGTTGTGCCTATTAAAATATGGAGAACAAAAATGTTGAGGTTCCAAAATTAGGGAAAGATCAAGATCCACTTCCACCTCGTGCTGAAGCTGCTGCCACTAGTCATGGCCGAGACGATGAAATGCCAGCAACGTCGTCTGCCAAGGCCGATGCCCAATGTCATAGTACAGAGCATGTAAAATCCAAAACACCAAATATCAGTAAAAAAAGGACTCCAAAATCTAAAATAAAATTGTCGGAGGAGAAGCGTAAACTTGCCAATATGCCATTTACCACACGGAGTGGCAAGGAACGGCTGAGGCCCTGGCCTATGTTCATGGCTAGTGGTTCAGCTTCACATGAGGATGGAAGCACTCAGCCTCTCGCTAGAAAAATGAAAAGACTCAAGCTGGCAAAAGCACCGCAAAGAACTGTGCGTTCTTCGAAATCCCAAATCCACAAGGAGAGTCCAATTGTGTCGGTTGCGATGCCTGACCTTCCCAACACTGGACGTGAAGAGCATGCGCCTTCCACCATTTGCACGCCCCCTGCAAGTGCTGGAAGGAGCACCCGCAGTCCAGTTCCTGATAGTCAGATTGAAGATGTCAGTGTTGAAGTACACCAGGATGAGGAGGATATGAGTGTTGCTGGCGCTGGGGAGGAAATTGACAAGGAGGATTCTGATGGTGAGGTGGTTTGTTTAAGTCAGGCACCCGGGGAGACACCTGTTGTCGGTGGGAGGAATATGGCCATTGACATGCCTGGTGAAAATACCAAAAAAATCAGCTCTTCGGTGTGGAAGTATTTCAACAGAAATGCGGACAACATTTGTCAAGCCGTGTGTTGCCTTTGTCAAGCTGTAATAAGTAGGGGTAAGGACGTTAACCACCTCGGAACATCCTCCCTTATACGTCACCTGCAGCGCATTCATAATAAGTCAGTGACAAGTTCAAAAACTTTGGGCGACAGCGGAAGCAGTCCACTGACCAGTAAATCCCTTCCTCTTGTAACCAAGCTCACGCAAACCACCCCACCAACTCCCTCAGTGTCAATTTCCTCCTTCCCCAGGAATGCCAATAGTCCTGCAGGCCATGTCACTGGCAATTCTGACGATTCCTCTCCTGCCTGGGATTCCTCCGATGCATCCTTGCGTGTAACGCCTACTGCTGCAGGCGCTGCTGTTGTTGCTGCTGGGCGTCGATGGTCATCCCAGAGGGGAAATCGTAAGACCACTTTTACTACTTCCACCAAGCAATTGACTGTCCAACAGTCCTTTGCGAGGAAGATGAAATATCACAGCAGTCATCCTGCTGCAAAGCGGATAACTGAGGCCTTGGCATCCTGGGTGGTGAGAAACGTGGTTCCGGTATCCATCATTACTGCAGAGCCAACTAGAGACTTGTTGGAGGTACTGTTTCCCCGGTACCAAATACCATCTAGGTTCCATTTCTCTAGGCAGGCGATACCGAAAATGTACACAGACCTCAGAAAAAGAGTCACCAGTGTCCTAAAAAATGCAGCTGTACCCAATGTCCACTTAACCACGGACATGTGGACAAGTGGAGCAGGGCAGGGTCAGGACTATATGACTGTGACAGCCCACTGGGTAGATGTATGGACTCCCGCCGCAAGAACAGCAGCGGCGGCACCAGTAGCAGTATCTCGCAAACGCCAACTCTTTCCTAGGCAGGCTACGCTTTGTATCACCGCTTTCCAGAATACGCACACAGCTGAAAACCTCTTACGGCAACTGAGGAAGATCATCGCGGAATGGCTTACCCCAATTGGACTCTCCTGTGGATTTGTGGCATCGGACAAAGCCAGCAATATTGTGTGTGCATTAAATCTGGGCAAATTCCAGCACGTCCCATGTTTTGCACATACCTTGAATTTGGTGGTGCAGAATTTTTTAAAAAACGACAGGGGCGTGCAAGAGATGCTGTCGGTGGCCAGAAGAATTGCGGGACACTTTCGGCGTACAGGCACCACGTACAGAAGACTGGAGCAACACCAAAAACGCCTGAACCTGCCCTGCCATCATCTGAAGCAAGAAGTGGTAACGAGGTGGAATTCAACCCTATATATGCTTCAGAGGTTGGAGGAGCAGCAAAAGGCCATTCAAGCCTATACAATTCAGCACGATATAGGAGGTGGAATGCACCTGTCTCAAGCGCAGTGGAGAATGATTTCAACGTTGTGCAAGGTTCTGCTGCCCTTTGAACTTGCCACACGTGAAGTCAGTTCAGACACTGCCAGCCTGAGTCAGGTCATTCCCCTCATCAGGCTTTTGCAGAAGAAGCTGGAGACATTGAAGGAGGAGCTAACACGGAGCGATTCCGCTAGGCATGTGGGACTTGTGGATGGAGCCCTTAATTCGCTTAACAAGGATTCACGGGTGGTCAATCTGTTGAAATCAGAGCACTACATTTTGGCCACCTACCAAAACCTACCTTGGATCTCTCTTTCCGGCAGACACAAGTCTGCTGGGGTTCAAAGACCTGCTGGTGAGAAAATTGTCAAGTCAAGCGGAACGCAACCTGTCAACATCTCCTCCTTCACATTCTCCCGCAACTGGGGGTGCGAGGAAAAGGCTCAGAATTCCGAGCCCACCCGCTGGCGGTGATGCAGGGCAGTCTGGAGCGACTGCTGATGCTGACATCTGGTCCGGACTGAAGGACCTGTCAACGATTACGGACATGTCGTCTACTGTCACTGCATATGATTCTCTCCCCATTGAAAGAATGGTGGAGGATTATATGAGTGACCGCATCCAAGTAGGCACGTCACACAGTCCGTACTTATACTGGCAGGAAAAAGAGGCAATTTGGAGGCCCTTGCACAAACTGGCTTTATTCTACCTAAGTTGCCCTCCCACAAGTGTGTACTCCGAAAGAGTGTTTAGTGCCGCCGCTCACCTTGTCAGCAATCGGCGTACGAGGTTACTTCCAGAAAATGTGGAGAAGATGATGTTCATTAAAATGAATTATAATCAATTCCTCCGTGGAGACATTGACCAGCAGCAATTGCCTCCACAAAGTACACAGGGAGCTGAGATGGTGGATTCCAGTGGGGACGAATTGATAATCTGTGAGGAGGGGGATATACACGGTGATATATCGGAGGATGATGATGAGGTGGACATCTTGCCTCTGTAGAGCCAGTTTGTGCAAGGAGAGATTAATTGCTTCTTTTTTGGTGGGGGTCCAAACCAACCCGTCATTTCAGTCACAGTCGTGTGGCAGACCCTGTCACTGAAATGATGGGTTGGTTAAAGTGTGCATGTCCTGTTTATACAACATAAGGGTGGGTGGGAGGGCCCAAGGACAATTCCATCTTGCACCTCTTTTTTCTTTAATTTTTCTTTGCGTCATGTGCTGTTTGGGGAGTGTTTTTTGGAAGGGCCATCCTGCGTGACACTGCAGTGCCACTCCTAGATGGGCCCGGTGTTTGTGTCGGCCACTAGGGTCGCTTATCTTACTCACACAGCTACCTCATTGCGCCTCTTTTTTTCTTTGCGTCATGTGCTGTTTGGGGAGTGTTTTTTGGAAGGGCCATCCTGCGTGACACTGCAGTGCCACTCCTAGATGGGCCCGGTGTTTGTGTCGGCCACTAGGGTCGCTTATCTTACTCACACAGCTACCTCATTGCGCCTCTTTTTTTCTTTGCGTCATGTGCTGTTTGGGGAGTGTTTTTTGGAAGGGCCATCCTGCGTGACACTGCAGTGCCACTCCTAGATGGGCCAGGTGTTTGTGTCGGCCACTAGGGTCGCTTATCTTACTCACACAGCTACCTCATTGCGCCTCTTTTTTTCTTTGCGTCATGTGCTGTTTGGGGAGTGTTTTTTGGAAGGGCCATCCTGCGTGACACTGCAGTGCCACTCCTAGATGGGCCAGGTGTTTGTGTCGGCCACTAGGGTCGCTTAGCTTACTCACACAGCTACCTCATTGCGCCTCTTTTTTTCTTTGCGTCATGTGCTGTTTGGGGAGTGTTTTTTGGAAGGGCCATCCTGCGTGACACTGCAGTGCCACTCCTAGATGGGCCCGGTGTTTGTGTCGGCCACTAGGGTCGCTTATCTTACTCACACAGCTACCTCATTGCGCCTCTTTTTTTCTTTGCGTCATGTGCTGTTTGGGGAGTGTTTTTTGGAAGGGCCATCCTGCGTGACACTGCAGTGCCACTCCTAGATGGGCCCGGTGTTTGTGTCGGCCACTAGGGTCGCTTAGCTTAGTCATCCAGCGACCTCGGTGCAAATTTTAGGACTAAAAATAATATTGTGAGGTTTGAGGTATTCAGAATAGACTGAAAATGAGTGGAAATTATGGTTTTTGAGGTTAATAATACTTTGGGATCAAAATGACCCCCAAATTCTATGATTTAAGCTGTTTTTTAGTGTTTTTTGAAAAAAACACCCGAATCCAAAACACACCCGATTCCGACAAAAAAAATTCGGTGAGGTTTTGCCAAAACGCGGTCGAACCCAAAACACGGCCGCGGAACCGAACCCAAAACCAAAACATAAAACCCGAAAAATTTCAAGTGCACATCTCTAATTCCAACCCGTGCGCACGCAACGGTTTGTCGCTGCAGTGCTAACGGGTCCGTAATGCGCATGCCCGGCGGCCGCACTGCGCATGCGCAACGTTGCCCGGTGACAGGGGTCACCTGGTCAAGTCCAGGACAACGAAGAAAGTGATCGCAGAGCTGACCGCAAGATGATTGACAGAAAGTAGGCGTACTTGGGCGTCACCGTACAGTTTCCAACCATTTTCGGGGAGTGGAGAAGAAAATGCAGGTGTTTCCAGGAGAACAGAAGGCAGATGTCTGACGTCAAAGCCGGTCCCAGCATCGATGAGATCGTCGCACAGAGTAAGTATGTCCAGGGCTAGTCTTGTTTTACTTGAATTTTTTTTACCTTAGCAGGGCTGCATAAGCGATCGCAGCCCTGCTAAGCTAAAATACACTCCCCCATTGGCGTGTACTAGTTGATCGCAGCAGCAGCAAAAAGTTGCTGGCTGCGATCAACTCGGAATGACCACCCATGTGCACTGTAGGGGGAGCAGATATAACATGTGCAGAGTGGGTTATTTTGTTTCTGTGCAGGTTAAATACTGGCTGCTTTATTTTTACACTGCAATTTAGATTTCAGTTTGAACAGACCCCACTGAAATCTAACTCTCTCTGCACATGTTATATTTAGCTCCAGAGCCTTAACTACGTGTGTGCCAGGTGTTCCTGGCACACAGCGCAGTTGCCCTGAGGGCGCAATGGCCAGCGGCTTGTAATGAGTCATATTGACTCATTACAAGTCACCTCTGCTGTACTGTGTACGCTGCGCTGGAGAAGAGTTGAGGAGAGCAGCACCGCCGGAGGAAGGGGAGGAGGAGGAGGGAGGAGGACTGGAGCGCAGCAGCGCTATGTAATTGGTAGTGACGCCGCTGCAGCAGACCCTCTCATTCCGCTTTGGCTGCCCGGCGCTGCTGTGAATGCTGGGATGTGCTTCCCTCATCCCAGCATTCACAGCGGCGTCGGCCAGCCAATGCAAAAGGAGAGGGACTACTGCAGCAGCGCCACCACCAATTACACTGCGCTGCTGCAACTCCAGTACCCATCCTTCCTCCTCCCCTGCCCGGAATCTGCTGCATGAAGCCTGCACAGAGGGGCTGGAGCCAGCGGGGAGAGATGGTAAGTATCTATCTATCTATCTATCTATCTATCTATCTATCTATCTATCTATCTGTCTGTCTGTCTGTCTGTCTGTCTGTCTGTCTGTCTGTCTGTCTGTCTATCTATTTATTCTGTCTGCCGCAATGTGTAAAAAGGGGGACTATCTGCCGTAATGTGTAAAAAGGGGGATGCTGTCTGCCGTAATGTGTAAAAAGGGGACGCTGTCTGCCGTACAGTGTAAAAAAGGGACGCTGTGTGCCGTACAGTGTAAAAAGGGGGACGTTGTCTGTCATAATGTGTAAAAAGGGGGACGCTGTCTGTCGTAATGTGTAAAAAGGGCACACTGTCTGCCGTAATGTGTAAAAAGGAGGCGCTGTCTGCCGTAATGTGTAAAAAAAAGGGGAGCTGTCTGTCGTAAAGTGTAAAAAGGGGGACTGGCTGCCATAATGTGTAAAAAGGGAGACTGGCTGCCATAATGTGTAAAAAGGGGGACGCTGTCTGCCGTAATGTGTAAAAAGGGGACTCTGCCTGCCGTAATGTGTAAAAGGGGGCTTTACCTGGTGTAGTGTCGCTACTGTGCGGCGTAATTTGAATAATGGAGACAACTGTGTAACGTAGTATAAATTGGTATTATTTTGTGGCCACACCCCTTCCCCATGAAGCCATGTCCCTATATATTTTTTGCGTGCCTACGGCGTGCACTGCCCCTATCTTGCATGGGGGGCGCCAATGCTGTTTCTTGCACACAGCGCTAAAATGCCTAGTTACGGCACTGTTTAGCCCGCCCCCCCTGCAGTGCACATGGTTTTGCCCATCTGCTAACAAATTTGCTGTTATGATCAGGTCTGAATTAGGCCCATATTCTAAGAAATACTAAAAAAAAGATATCAGAAAACACAAATAGAATCACATATCTAATATCTCCTATATATTAGCCTAAGTCTGTGACTCTGTGCCTGCCCGTAACGCTGGGCGGAGTCACAGTGGCTGCATGTAGGCCAGCAACAGTCCCCTCCCTCGGTCCGCCCATCCCCGCCCCGTCTCCGCCCACTGTACTGTCTCTCTCCTCCCCGTACACTCCCTGTACGTACCCTGGTGATCCTGCAGCCGGGGAGCGGGGACTGTAAGCCGGACTCGCCGTCACCGCACAGTCCGGAGGAGAATGCCAATGTGCTGCCCCCCCTCCCACAGCATTCACCCCACCCACGGCGCACGGCCCTCCTTTCACCCGCGGCACACACCGCATCCCACCCGTGCCGCACGGCCCTCTTCCCACCCGCGGCACACACCCCTCACCCAACCACTGCACTCCCGTCCCCTCCCCCACCTGCTGCACCCCCCACCCGGGGCACCCCCGCACCACCCCCATACCACTTCTCCCCCCCCGCACCCTCCACCCCACACTCCCCTCCAACACCCGCAGCACTCCCGTCCCCTCCTGTAGCACCCCCCCGCCCCTCCCCCACCCGCAGAACCCCCCCTACCCCTCCCCCACCCGTGGCACCCACCACATCCATCCCCCACCCGTAGCACCCACAACCCAAAAAACCCACCCTCTCTCTCCCCACCCGCAGCACCCCCTCTACACCCATCTCCCCCCCCTCCTCCCACGCACCCTCCACCCACCCGCGCCGTACGGCCCTCCTCCCACACGCGGCACCCCACCCGCGCCGCACGGCCCTCCTTCCACACGCGGCACCCCACCCGCGGCGCACGGCCCTCCATCCACCCACAGCATCCAACACATCAGACCCCCACCCGCGGCACACGGCCCGCGCCACCCGCACCACACGGCCCGCGGCACCCCGCACCCTCCCACCTGCGGTACCCACAGCATCCACCCCACCCGCGGCACACACCCCTCACCCAACCACTGCACTCCCGTCCCCTCCCCCACCTGCTGCACCCCCCACCCCTCTCCCACCCGCGGCACCCCTGCACCACCCCCATATCACTTCTCCCCCACCCGCACCCTCCACCCCACACTCCCCTCCAACACCCGCAGCACTCCCTTCCCCTCCTGTAGCACCCCCCCCCGCCCCTCCCCCACCTGCAGAACCCCCCTACCCCTCCCCCTCCCGTGGCACCCACCACATCCATCCCCCACCCGTAGCACCCACAACCCAAAAAACCCACCCTCTCTCTCCCCCACCCGCAGCACCCCCCCTACACCCATCCCCACCCTACACCCACGCACCCTCCACCCCACCCACGCTGTACGGCCCTCCTCCCACACGTGGCACTCCACCCGTGCCGCACGGCCCTCCTCCCACATGCGGCACCCCACCCGCGGTGCACGGCCCTCCTTCCACCCACAGCATCCAACACATCAGCCCCCCACCCACGGCACACGGCCCGCGCCCACCTGCACCACACGGCCCGCGGCACCCCGCACCCTCCCACCCGTGGCACCCCGCACCCTCCCACCCGCGGTACCCACAGCATCCACCCCACCCGCGGCACACCACCCTTACTCAACCACTGCACTCCCGTCCCCTCCCCCACCTGCTGCACCCCCCACCCGCGGCACCCCCGCACCACCCCCATACCACTTCTCCCCCCCCCGCACCCTCCACCCAACACTCCCCTCCAACACCCGCAGCACTCCCGTCACCTCCTGTAGCACCCCCCCGCCCCTCCCCCACCCGCAGAACCCCCCCTACCCCTCCCCCACCCGCGGCACCCACCACATCCATCCCCCACCCGTAGCACCACAACCCAAAAAACCCACCCTCTCTCTCCCCCACCCGCAGCACCCCCCCTACACCCATCTCCCCCCCTACACCCACGCACCCTCCACCCCACCCGCGCCGTACGGCCCTCCTCCCACACGCGGCACCCCACCCGCGCCGCGCGGCCTTCCTCCCACACGTGGCACCCCACCCGCAGCGCACGGCCCTCCTTCCACCCACAGCATCCAACACATCAGCCCCCCACCCGCGGCACACGGCCCGCGCCACCCGCACCACACGGCAGCGGCACCCCGCACCCTCCCACCCGCGGCACCCCGCACCCTCCCACCCGCGGTACCCACAGCATCCACCCCACCCGCGGCACACACCCCTCACCCAACCACTGCACTCCCGTCCCCTCCCCCACCTGCTGCACCCCCCACCCCTCCCCCACCCGCGGCACCCCCGCACCACCCCCATACCACTTCTCCCCCCCCCCGCACCCTCCACCCCACACTCCCCTCCAAGACCCGCAGCACTCCTGTCCCCTCCTGTAGCACCCCCGCCCCTCCTCCACCCGCAGAACCCCCCCTACCCCTCCCCCACCCGTGGCACCCACCACATCCATCCCCCACCCGTAGCACCCACAACCCAAAAACCCACCCTCTCTCTCCCCCACCCGCAGCACCCCCCCTACACCCATCTCTCCCCCCTACACCCACGCACCCTCCACCCACCCGCGCCGGTACGGCCCTCCTCCCACACGCGGCACCCCACCCGCGCCGCACGGCCCTCCTCCCACACGCGGCACCCCACCCGCAGCGCACGGCCCTCCTTCCACCCACAGCATCCAACACATCAGCCCCTCACCCGCGGCACACGGCCCGCACCCACCCGCACCACACGGCCCGCGGCACCCCGCACCCTCCCACCCGCGGCACCCCGCACCCTCCCACCCGCGGTACCCACAGCATCCACCCCACGCGCGGGCACACACCCCTCACCCAACCACTGCACTCCCGTCCCCTCCCCCACCTGCTGCACCCCCCACCCCTCCCCCACCCGCGGCACCCCCGCACCACCCCCATACCACTTCTCCCCCCCCCCGCACCCTCCACCCCACACTCCCCTCCAAGACCCGCAGCACTCCTGTCCCCTCCTGTAGCACCCCCGCCCCTCCTCCACCCGCAGAACCCCCCCTACCCCTACCCCACCCGTGGCACCCACCACATCCATCCCCCACCCGTAGCACCCACAACCCAAAAAACCCACCCTCTCTCTCCCCCACCCGCAGCACCCCCCCTACACCCACGCACCCTCCACCCCACCCATGCTGTACGGCCCTCCTCCCACACGCGGCACCCCACCCGTGCCGCACGGCCCTCCTCCCACACGCGGCACCCCACCCGTGGCGCACGGCCCTCCTTCCACCCACAGCATCCAACACATCAGCCCCCACCCACGGCACACGGCCCGCGCCCACCCGCACCACACGGCCCGCGGCACCCCGCACCCTCCCACCCGCGGCACCCCGCACCCTCCCACCCGCGGTACCCACAGCATCCACCCCACCCGCGGCACACACCCTTCACCTAACCACTGCACTCCCGTCCCCTCCCCCACCTGCTGCACCCCCCACCCCTCCCACCACCCCCATACCCACTCCCCCCCCCTGCCCCCCACCACCCCTCCCCCACCCGCGGCACCCACAGCATCCACCACATCCGCGACACCCGCGGCGCACGGCCATCCTTCCACCCACAGCATCCAACACATCAGCCCCCCACCCGGGGAACACGGCTCGCGCCCCCTCCCACCCGCACCACATGGCCCGCGGCACCCGCACCCTCCCACCCACGGCACCCCGCACCCTCCCACCCGCGGTAACCACATCATCCACCCCACCCGCGGCACACACCCTCACCCAACCACTGCACTCTCGTCCCCACCCCCACCTGATGCACCCCCCACCCCACCCGCACCCGCGGCACCCACAGCATCCACCATATCCGCGGCACACGCCCCTCCACCACCCGCAGCACTCCCGCCCCTTCCTGTAGCACCCCCTGCCCCTCCCTCACCCGCAGAACCCCCCTACCCCTCCCCCACCCGTGGCACCCACCACATCCATCCCCCACCCGTAGCACCCACAACCCAAAAAACCCACCCTCTCTCTTCCCCACCCGCGGCACCCCCCCTACACCTATCCCCCCCTACACCCACGCACCCTCCACCCCACCCGCGGCACCCCCTTATCCACCCCACCCGCCGAACCCACACCATCCACCACATCCGCCCCCCACCCGCGGTACTCCCCCCTCCTTCCCGCTGCACTCCCTCCCCCAACCGTAGCACCCCCTCTCCCCCACCCACATCACCTCCCCCCATACCCACCTCTCCTCCTCGCTTCACCCACACCCCACCAACCCCTCCCCCACCCGCAGCATCCCTGACATCCGTCCCCCACCCGCGGCACACACCCCTCCCCCACCCGTAGCACCCACACCCGCAACACCCCTCCCCCACCCGCAGCACCCCTGCACCTCCCCCCCATACCCACCTCTCCCCCCGCATGCTCCACCCCACCCGGCCCTCTCCCACCCGCAACACCCACAGCATCCACCACATACGCCCCCCCTCCCACCCACAGCATCCACCACATCCATCCCCCACACACGTCCCTCCAACACCCACGGCACTCCCACCCCCTCCCCCATCCATATCACCCACACCCGCATCACACCCCTCCCCTGCCCGCAGCGCATCCGGACCCCCGCAGCCGCCACTCCTTCAACCACAGTACCTCCGGCCCCCTCCCCC
Source organism: Pseudophryne corroboree (assembly GCF_028390025.1). NCBI lineage: Eukaryota > Metazoa > Chordata > Amphibia > Anura > Myobatrachidae > Pseudophryne > Pseudophryne corroboree. The sequence goes on from NC_086446.1 coordinate 442,186,386, forward strand.
ACCCACACCTTCCCCGGGCCCCCTTTCCAAAAGGGCCCCCTGCCACACCACAGATCGGATCTCTCTTCCGATCTGATCTGTAGTGCTGTAGAGATGTGACCTGTGTTCCAGGCACATCAGAGCTCCAGGGTGCAGGGGGTCTACGTTTCCTGCAGAGGACAGCGCCTGTTAGTAAGCGGAAGAGCGCAGAAGACACCGAGCGAGAGCCGAAGAGGGAGGCCGCGCTGAAGAGCGGTGAACAGCCGGATGGAGGGAGAAGAGCTCCGGTGCCCGCTGAAAAGGCCGGAAGACGCCGTGCTCCTGATGGAAGATGACCCGGACCAGGTGAAGCCTCAGTGAGGTGGTTTCTCACTCACCCCCCCTTTCCTCTTTAGACCGTCAGGGATCGGGCACTAGGCCCGTAGGTACAGTCAGGCCCTCCCGGCCTGTGGGTATGTAGTCGGGCCCTCTCGGCCCGTGGCCATTTATAGTCGGGCCCTCCTGGCCCGAGGGCGCATGGTGGGCATTAGGCCCCATTAATAGGTGCACCCCCCACCCTCTCTTCAATAGGGACCCCACTGTCTAAAGCACCCCGGGCCCCCATGGTCTTAATCCGGCTCTGCCTTCCCCCATTCGCGGACCTACCACACCCTCCCCTTCCCCACCCGCAGCACCTCTTGACCACCTATCTACTGGCCTGTGTATGTTCAAAGGCGTGCAGGGGTTAACGGGGCGTAGCCCCAACCGACGGTGTGAAGAGCGCCCGTAGGGCGCGATGAATCACCTAGTTTACACTATATATACATATTGTCTAAATTTGTTAAAAATTATTTTTATGATACAGTATTTGCAACACAGAGTATGTTTATGGTCAAGTTGTATATATTCCTATTTTCCTATACCTTTTATTTTTTGGACAATTCCTCTACCAGGAAATGCTGCTCTTGCACAGAAATTGTATATTTAGTCTGTTTTCAGTGAAACAAGCTTTCAAACTACAACAGCAAAAAAAAAAAAAAAAATGCATGTGAGAAAATAATTACCTTGTGTTAACCTATAATAATAAAAGACTCATCTCTCCCCAGGGCTACCCCTAGGAGGGTATCATTGTGTGGACATTAAGCATGGTACCATGCAGAACGAGAGCATATGTCTCCAACTTCAGATTTTCATTAATTAGCAGTATTCTGTGTACAATTCCGTTCCAATTATTCTTCATGGCTGATCATACATCAGGGCAATTGATTGCCTAACCTTACCTCTAATCAATCATTTTGTCTGGACTGTCTCAGAGTCCACCAGTTTGTAAAGAATAAATCTGTAAATTTGCAACATCCTCCACTAATAAAAAATGGTTGCTATCAATAACTATGAGACTTTTGCAAAGCTATTTGTATTACTCTGACCTTTGTGTTTGATTTTTATACTCACATTGCTTCTTTTAACCATGTTTTCCCCTTTTTCATTTCTCGCTCACAATCTCTTGCTATCTCTAATCTCACTGATTTGTGTTTGGGGTGTTTTACTGTTCTCTTCCAGAGAAGATTTTCACCAGTCAGGCTACAGGTTTCTGCTTTCCATCTGTTTTATTGAGATACATCTCCACTGGGTGAAGTGAAGTCAGTCTCTTTACTACTACAAAATTAAATTAGTGGAAAATAATGTGCACTTTTGGCAGACATGGTATCATGGATTATGATGTTTTTTTATTGAACATATTTATGCAGTTAGCTGTGTGTGTGGAAGGGAGAATGAGAGCAGCTGTGTGTTAGCAGTATATGAAGTAGAAAATATTTGCAAGTGAGGTGCATAGGGACTGCGTCATTATTTGTGCAGCATTAAATTGCAGGTGAGGTAAAGAGCTTGTACATACACAGAATGATAGAGAAGGCATCCTTCAGTTGAAGGATGTGACAGTGATAATGTGTGTGTGTGACACTGGTTACATCGTAGTTGGATGGATTATGCTGTGCTTCACCCACTTCACTTATCTGTCTGGGTGGCAGATGCAAATAGTTTAGGAAATGAGATTGCTGGGTGTTCATTTCCCCAGATCAGCAGACTAACAGCAGCTCTAGCGGGTCTCTGCCAGGAGACTCTGCACCATCCATCACTTTACATCCAATAAATTAAAGTGCTATTAAAATTCAATGGTAATTGTTTTTCATGTTTCAGAGACAGGAGCCCTTAAATTTCAATTTGTTTAGCAGATGATGAATCCGTGTTGAACAGTGTTTCTTGGAGGAGGTGTGAAATGAGTGAATGGGTGAGCACAGCCTATCTCCAGAATTGTCATTGGGACTTTCAGGTCCATTTATCAAGGTTGCCCATGTGTACATCCACGTGAATGTGCTACAGTAAAGCTGAAACAAAAGCCACACACAAAAACGGCAATAATTGATTTACCATTTGTTCATTTTGAGTTTTAAAGAACAATTTCATGCAAAGCATAAACTTTGTTTTATGTGGACTTCACTGTTATTTGATAAGATAGAGTATTTCTTTACTGGGATTGCCTGTTTTCTCAATCAGATGGACAGCCAGACTTCCCTTAGACCAGCAATGCTCTACTCCCTGCTCCTACCACCTGCTTGCAGGAGACAGATTAAGGTTTCTGAGGACCCCAGAGCAACTAACCAATGTAAGGGGTGTAGTCATGAGACCGCCGGTCACAATACCTCCAACTGCGCCCCGACCCCTACAAATTCCGACAGTCGGCATGCCGACTACAAGGGACTATCTCCACTCGTGGGTGTCCACCGCTCCCCCCCCCCCCCCCCCCCGGTCGGCACTCTGCGGTCCGGATCCCACTCTGACCGTCGGGATCCCAGCTGCCAGTAATGCCTACCCAACCCCAATACTACTGCCAATATGATATATTGGTGATGTTATTAAAAAGTGTAAAATGTAAATACTTCCAGCACCACTGTTGTGGCCCCAGTGTACATTATGCCCTTCAAAAAATCCCAGTACACATATGCCACAGAAAGCCCACCCTGGTAACTATGTGTGGGGGTCTCTTTATGTGTGATGGCCCCTGGGTAACCACCCCTTGCCGCCTTGTTGTTAGTCCGTAGCTGCCTGCTTCTCACTGGCAGTGGGCATGTTTAATCCCCTGCCCTATCAATTTCCATGTGTGATATAGCATAAAGCAGTTTTGGACCATTGTTAGCTTTGGGGGATCTGGGATAATGCCCCAGCGATGTAAGTAGAGCTCTTAACACTGCGAAAATAAAATAACTTTAGATTTTCTTAAAAGGAAAGCAGAAAATTACTTTTTTATATATTGTTTGTATAAGTCATGGGAACCTAACTAACGTTATTCCAAAGGCATAGAGATGATTTGTTTTAAAACAAGCATTTTTCTAGCTTTATGGTAAACTGCCCATTTAGTGGCATTGTTCTAATTTAGTCTAAACATACAATTTTATTTAACCTCAGTAGATTTCTCTAATATTATTAAAAATGAGTTTCTTTGAATACTAATGACTAAACCACCAAGGAAAATGCAAACCCGCATTTAACTGCATACTGAAATATATATATATATATATATATATATATATACACACAAACAGAAAAGTCAGCACTCACCAAAGCAAGCTCACTTATCGTCACAACATCAATAAATAAATGATGGGGGTTTAGTTAGTGGCGCATTGGCCAATGCACGGAAGCCTGCAGACCGCTCGCCAAGGTACCCCACCTTCATGCAGGTCCTACACTATCACAGTCTTAAAAATTAAAACCTGCCAACTGTATCACACATAACATAACTGCAAATATGCCTACTTGGTTTAATGTGTATCTGCCACACACTTTATGGCTATTAAAGGTACACTAGTCACCTGACACTGGCTGATAAATTACTGAGGGGGAGGGTAGGGAATTCCAGAGAAAGGGAGCAGCATGTGAAAAATCTTGGAGGTAGGAGTGGGAGGAAGTAATCAGTAGGCAGGACAGTCGGCATGCATTAGCAGAGCGAAGAGGGCGGGTGGGAGTGTAAAGGGAGATAAGGTCAGATATGTAAATGGGAGAGGAGTGGTTGAGGGCTTTGTGAGTGTGAGAAGCTTGAAAAGGATTCTGAGAGGTGGACATAGTGTGTTTGGGGAGGAAAATGATCCGGACAGCAGCACTGAGGATAGATTGGAGTGGAGAGAGGTATTTGTCAGGAATGCCAGTCAGGAGGAGATTACAGTCCAGTCTGGAGATGACCAGTGAGTGGATAAGGGTCTTAGTAACATCCTGGGTCAGAAAGGGTCTGATCCTGGAAATATTTTTTTAGATGAAATCAGCAGGTTTGTGAGAGGTGCTGAATGTGTGGTTTGAAGGAGAGGGAGAGTCAAGGATTACTTCAAGACTTGGGGGCTAGAGGGGCTAGAGGAGATAGCAGTGCCATCAATAGATAATGAGATTGTGGGAGGTGAGGTCATATGGGAGGTAGGGAAGATGATCAGCTCAGTCTTAGACATGTTAAGTTTAAGAAAGCGCTGGGACATCCAAACAGAGATAGCAGAGAGACAGTTGGAGATATGAGTGAGGAGGACAGGGGAGAGGTCCGGAGAGGAAAGATAGATTTGTGTGTCATCAGCACAGAGATGATATTGGAAATCAAAAGAACTAATGAGCTTACCTAGTGAGGACATATAGAGAGAGAAAAGAGTAGGACTATGGGCAGAACCTTGGGGTATACTTACAGTTAGTGGAAGTGAGGGGGAGGTGGATTCATGAGATGAGACAAAGAATAAACGGTCAGAGAGGTAGGGCAGTATCACGCAGACCAATGGAGTAAAGGATCTGCAGTAGGAGAGGGTGGTCCACAGTGTCAAAAGTAGCAGAGAGGTCAAGAAGAATAAGTAGAGAGTAGTGGCCCTTAGATTTGGCAGCATGGAGGTCATTGCAGACTTTTGTAAATGCAGTTTCAGTTGAGTTTCAGTTGAGTGGAGAGGATGGAAGCCAGACTGGAATGGGTCAAGCAGTGAGTGTGAGGAAAGAAAGTTAGTAAGGCGGTTGTAGATAATACGCTCAAGGAGTTTGGAGGCAAAAGGGAGAAGAGAGATGGGTCGGTAGTTGGAGAAAGTGTTATAAACACACCTGTTGTAAATCATCAAGGAAAGCAACTGACAAGCTAAAATTAGTATTGGTAACTGTCTCACCTATATACAGTGCTGCAAGTATGGCGGTACGGGGCAGTACTGCATATCGGTAAGAAATTCCCAGCCGGTATGCAGTACCGCTGGGCCAACACCTTGCAGCCACTCTCTCCTGTCCAGTCAATCCAGTGACTGATCTCTCCTCATCTGACTCCGGCAGCAGCAGCAGCAAGTGTATTACAATCAAACGCCAGTTTGTGAGCTCGCGGACCGGCAGCCAATCAGTATCCACCATTGCCGGACCGCAACCTCTGATTGGCTCATGGACCGGCACCTGATTTGAGATACAGGACACCGCTGCCGCAGGAGGAGACCGGACTGAGTGCAGGAGAGACACATGCTGCACTCTGCTCTCCCCGACAGTGACACTGCACAGCTGGCCCCAGACAGCAGCAGCAGCAGCAATGGTGAGTTGCACTGCATGGGTGTATATGTGTATCTGATACTAATGGGGGGCATGTGTATCTGGCACTACACTACTGGGGGCATGTGTGTATTTGGCACTGTGGGGGCATATGTTTATCGGGCACTGTGGGGGCATATGTGTAACTGGCACTGTTGTGGCATATGTGTATCTAGTACTACACTACTGGGTGCATATGTGTATCTGGCACAGTGGGGGCTTATCTGGCACTGTGGGGGGGCATATGTGTATCTGACACTGTGGGGGCATATGTGTATCTGGCACTGTGGGGGCATATGTGTATCTGGCACTGTGGGGGAATATGTGTATCTGGCACTGTGTGAGCATATGTGTATCTGGCACTACACTCCTGGGGGCATAAGTGTATCTGTCACTGTGGGGACATATGTGTATCTGGCACCGTGGGAGCATATGTGTTTCTGGCACTGTGGGGGCATATGTGTATCTGGCACTGTGGGGGCATATGTGTATCTGGCACTGTGGGTGGGGGCATATGTGTATCTGGCAATGTGGGGGCATATGTGTATCTGGCACAGTGGGGGCATATCTGGCACCGTGGGGGTCATATGTATATCTGGCACCGTGGGGGCATATTATTATCTGGCACTACACTACCGGGGCATATGTGTATCTGGCACTGTGGGGGAATATGTGTATCTGGCACTGTGTGAGCATATGTGTATCTGGCACTACAGTACTGGGGGCATAAGTGTATCTGTCACTGTGGGGACATATGTGTATCTGGCACCGTGGGAGCATATGTGTTTCTGGCACTGTGGGTGCATATGTGTATCTGGCACCGTGAGGGCATATGTGTATCTGGCACTGTGGGGCATATGTGTATCTGTGACTGCACTATTGGGGTGATGTGTATCACGCCGCATATAGCATGTGGCCACACTTATTTTTTGGCATGTGCACACAGTACCACTAAGAATTTTTTTCTAGATGCACCACTACCTATATAGGCATAGTTGCTGTGAGCTTTAAACAGGTAGCATACCACACTGTATCCATCCCACATTGTATCCAACCCACACTGTCTCCAACCCACACTCTCTGTAACCTGCACTGTATCTGACCTGCACTGTATCAAACCTGCATTGTATCCAACCCACACTGTATTTGACCTACACTGTATCCGACCTGTACTGTAGTCTGCACTGTATCTGACCTGCACTGTATCCAACACGCACTATATCCAACACGCACTGTTTCCAACACGCAGATATGGAATGCTGTATTTATGATTAGAACATTTTTGGGGAACTGCTCAACAAAAAGGCTGATTGATCAGGGCTTTAAATGGGCAGTCATCAGTGGCCCAGGGCACCAGGGAGAGAGTTACAGGTTGTGCACTGAGAATAGGCATGTGCTGTGGGCATGTGCACTTGTGCAGGGGGCATCCATGTCATCTGTTGCTATTTTACACATGGTTTAGGTTTTGTTTTTTTTTGCTGTTAAATACTACTTTAGTGCAATATTTCACACATGATTTTTAGTAAATTTTTGTGTTGTCTTGTTTTCTATTGAAAGTACTTGTGAGTTGGTTTGATAGGTTATTGATAATACATTACTAATTTGCAAACCATTTTTAAAAAGTAATAACTGCTGTATGTTTTTCTCTGTATATTTTTCTGTGTATCTTTTATAGTATTTGAAGTACTAGTAGTACAAGTTGCAATCATATTCATTGTTATAGTTATGACTCATTCTTTTTGTTGATGAATAAGACATTCCTATGTTTCCTGTGTGCTGCTATGTTACAGACCATCCTGTGCTCATTCAGCCTTGCCATACTGTAATCACAGGATTAAGGACATGGTAAATTACTTTTACTAATGGTCAGAATAATCCTTATGGCAGTAGTGTCAAATATATTAATTTTTCCCAGTTACTTTGGATGCACAGCTTCAAGCACTTATCCTAGTAATGATGTTTAGACATAACTCTATTTACATTTACTGCACCACAAGATTATTTTTAAAATGTGATTGGTTGCTTTAAATAACATCACCCTTCTTATCTACCAGTTTTTTTCATGTATCTCTCAAATTACACTATCTTGTCCTGAGAGATGTCATACTGTGGGGCCTATTTATCAAATTAATTGTATCCTTAAAACATGCATACGGTAAATGGTATTTCTACATGCTTATGGCAATATTATGTGTTACAGCTGAGAAGAATATAATAAATGCAGCAGATATCGAAAAAATCTTATTAGAAAAGTACTTTCAGCAGCCGTCTATGTGGGGACAGCGATGTGGAGCTTTTTAGCAAGCACCAAAATGATTTTGTTATGAGCTTCTGATCTGTCTGCAGTGGGCTGGAAATCCTTCTGTGGATTGGCACAGCGGGTCCAAACCCAGCAGCACAGGGATTGCAAAGGCTATCACCATACTTTTATGCCATAGTTGGGATAGGATCTTTTTGGATACGATGTCCCAGCTGGGAACTCCTAGTTAGTTGCCCCAAAAGCTTCATGTCTTATTGCCAAGAATAGCGGCAATAATATATGATCTTCTTTACTAGAGCAATACAGCAAAATTGGCAACAGTTGAAACGGACCGTTGGGCACCAGATGAATATAATCTCTGTATGTAAACCCATGATACCAGGGCCAGTTCTAGCCCTTTTTGCGCCTCGGGCGGGAAATAGGGGCGTGGCTTCATACAGGGGGCGTGGTCAGTTATGCCCCCTGTACAGTAGAGTAGCGACGCTGAAATGCTGTGCGGTGCGCGATGTACGCGTCTAGTTTACCTTCGTGGAGAGGACCTTTGCTGTGCGGTGCGCGTCTAGTTCCCTTCACAGCGGGACCAGCGGGGGACACAGCGGGCAGCGGGGGGCACAGCAGTAGCGGATCTTGCCATGGTGCGGCGCCCTCCGGATGGCAAGATCTGCTATTGCATGATACATATATGTGAATAAAGCTTCTTCATTGATTCAAGTGAGTGCTGATTTTGCATCTATTTGGATTGGCTGAGCGTCTCTCGCTCTAGATATACAGGTTGAGTATCCCATATCCAAATATTCCGAAATATGGAATATTCCGAAATACGGACGTTTTTGAATGAGAGTGAGATAATGAAACCTTTGTTTTTTGATGACTCAATGTACACAAACTTTGTTTAATACACAAAGTTATTAAAAATATTGTATTAAATGACCTTTAGACTGTGTGTATAAGGTGTATATGAAACATTAGTGAATTGTGTGAATGTAGACACACTTTGTTTAATGCACAAAGTTATTAAAAATATTGGCAAAAATTGCCTTCAGGCTGTGTGTATAAGGTGTATATGTAACATAAATACATTCTGTGCTTAGATTTAGGTCCCATCGCCATGATATCTCATTATGGGATGCAATTATTCCAAAATACGGAAAAATCCGATATCCAAAATATGTCTGGTCCCAAGCATTTTGGATAAGGGATACTCAACCTGTACTATATACTGTATATATATATATATATATATATATAAACTCCATCAATAAAAATGGCACAATAGATGTGCATAGTCACAATAGATGTTTTACCTTTTACAAACATAAAATCCTGATGACGGAGAAGATGCTCCAAAACCGTTAACTGATGATTTAAAGCAGGTGGTATTTTTTCTATTGTGACTATGCTCTGAGTGCCATTTTTATTGATGAAGTTTATATATTTATATATAAAAGTATATATATATATATATATATATATATATAGATAATGTATGGCCCGGCACTCCTCCTCTGAATATAGCGCCCCGGTGCCCTCAGCAATATTTGTAGATAGTCAGAAAAAAGACTGCGGCACTCAGGGTCTTGTATAAGTATAAAGATGTATTAAAAATACATAGCAGAGAATATCAACGTTTCGGGGTATCTAACCCCGTTGTCAAGATGTGAGAGAGTGAAAAAAGTGCTGTGGGTGACTTACCTATAAAGCGAAGAAACCCGCCAAACCGCCAGTGAGTGACCGTCCGTGTTCCCGGTGCGCAGAGCGGCGTTGTGTGATGACATGCGTGCGCGGCTCGTGATGACGTGGCTGCTCCGTTGCTAGGCAGCAGTCGGGACGCCGAGGACGGGATGCGTGCACGTGACCTGGGCGTAATAACAAAGATCAGTGCAAAGCGACCACCCCAGGACCCTTGGAAAGACATGGTAAAGGCATCTAGATAACATGAAAAACAACCAATCCTGGCAATGAAGGAAAAAGGGGAGGGGGGGGGAAAGAGGGTGGGTAGTATAAGCCCGTTGGGAGCAACCCTGTGTTGGTACATGGGCAGGCAGCATGCAAGGCCGTGAACCGTACGTCACTAATAGTATATGAAAATATATAGGGAAAGGAGAAGGAAGAACAGAGTGCAGCAAGTGGAATAGATACACTGTGTAGCCCAACAGAACAGATAAAGCTAAGCAAAGCTGAGATCATGACGGATATCGACCATGATCCAGCATTTCTTGTAGTCATAAAGGCTGTGTTGTTGGAAAATCATCCAAATGTACTCCACACTATTCTTTCATTGAGTCCATCTGGCTGGGTGGTGTTGAGTCTATAAATCCAGGAGGACTCCCTGCGAAGGAGCTGACCATCCCGGTCCCCCCCTCTAAGGGATTTTGGAACGTGATCTATGATGACATGCTTGAGACCACTACATTCGATACCTCCAGTGCGGTACTGAACAGAGCAAACAGAGCGCTCTGGCCAATTGTATCTTCTGACCCACGTCTACCCTTCCAGCACAAGACCCCAATGATGTGTTATAGGAGAGGTCGTAACATCAAGGACTTGGTAGTACATACCGACATTTCCAACATTTCGAGCTCTCCCATCCGGTCTCAAAAGGACTCATTCTTGATCAAGAAGCCAGGGTGCTACCGCTGCTTGGGCTGCACAACCTGCAGCCACATGCTGACGGGTTCCACCTTCATCGTACCACGGACAGGTAGAAAGATTGTCATGCGTCACGTGGTAACCTGCACCTCCACCTACATCATTTACCTGATCACTTGCCCATGTGGCTTATGCTACGTGGGCAAGACTATCAGATCCTTACGGGAACGCATGGCCTTACACCGCTCCGCAATCAAGGCGGCCCTCGCCGGGGGTTCTTCGGAACAACCGGTGGCCAGACACTTCCACGAAGCAAGGCACCGCCTATCTGATCTCAAGCATGTTTTTCCTTCATTGCCAGGATTGGTTGTTTTTCATGTTACTCTAGATGCCTTTACCATGTCTTTCCAAGGGTCCTGGGGTGGTCGCTTTGCACTGATCTTTGTTATTACGCCCAGGTCACGTGCACGCATCCCGTCCTCGGCGTCCCGACTGCTGCCTAGCAACGGAGCAGCCACGTCATCACGAGCCGCGCACGCATGTCATCACACAACGCCGCTCTGCGCACCGGGAACACGGACGGTCACTCACTGGCAGTTTGGCGGGTTTCTTCGCTTTATAGGTAAGTCACCCACAGCACTTTTTTCACTCTCTCACATCTTGACAACGGGGTTAGATACCCCGAAACGTTGATGTTCTCTGCTATGTATTTTTAATACATCTTTATACTTATACAAGACCCTGAGTGCCGCAGTCTTTTTTCTGACTATATATATATATATATATATATATATACAGTTGTGCTCATAAGTGTACATACCCTAGCAGAATTTGATTTTCTGGCCATTTGTCAGAGAATATGAATGATAACTCACAAGTTTTTTTTCACTCATGGTTAGTGGTTGGGTGAAGCCATTTATTGTCAAACAACTGTGTTTACTCTTTTTAAATCATAATGACAACAGAAACTACCCAAATGACACTAATCAAAAGTTTACATACCCCAGTTCTTAATGCCGTGTATTGCCCCCTTTAACATCAATGACAGCTTGAAGTCTTTTGTGGTAGTTGTGGATGAGGCTCTTAATTTTCTCAGATGGTAAAGCTGTCCATTCTTCTTGGCAAAAAGCCTCCAGTTCCTGTAAATTCTTGGGCTGTCTTGCATGAACTGCACGTTTGAGATCTCCCCAGAGTGGCTCAATGATATTGAGGTCAGGAGACTGAGATGGCCACTCCAGAACCGTCACTTTATTCTGCTGTAGCCAATGACAGGTCGACTTGGCCTTGTGTTTTGGATCATTGTCATGTTGGAACGTCCAAGTATGTCCCATGCGCAGCTTCCAAGCTGATGAGTGCACATTTTCCTCCAGTATTTTGTGATAACATGGTGCATTCATCTTGCCATCAATTTTGACCAAGTTTCCATTGCCTTTGTAGCTCACACATCCCCAAAACATCAGCGATCCACCTCCGTGTTTCACAGTAGAAATGGTGTACCTTTCATCATAGGCCTTGCTGACTCCTCTCCAAATTTAACGTTTATGGTTATGACCAAAAAGTAAAATCTTGGTCTCATCACTCCAAATGACTTTGTTCCAGAAGTTTTGAGGCTTATCTCTGTGCCAGTGGCGTGCGGTGAGGTCAGTGGCTAGTGAGAAACTGCAGCCATAATGTCTGCCGAATCCTGCCGATGACCCCTACCACCGCCGAGCCAATGCCCCCTACTGCCTCTGAGCCGGTACCCGCTGCCACCGCCAATGGCTTACAAACTCGCCCACCATCAACTGACCCAGCCCTCCGCCACTAATTTCTATCTCAGTCTGATGCCGCCAATGCCCGCTGCCTGCTCATCATACTTGTGATATAGTGTACATTTTTATAGAAAATAAAATAAAATTAGTGTTTGGGACTGGGAAGGGAGTGGGAGGAGGACATGAATGCAATTTTGTTGTCCAGGGCCTCCATTAACTTAATGGAGAAGGGTCTGAATGGGTTGAAAAAAATGCGTGGGGTCCCCCCTCCTAATTATAACCAGCCTCGGGCACTTTGAGCCAGTCCTGGTTGTTTAAATACTGGGAAAAAAAATTGGACAGGGGTTCCCCGTATTTAGACAACCAGCACCGGGCTCTTAGTCCGGTCCTGGTTCCAAAAATACGGGGGACAAAAGATGTAGGGGTCCCCCGTATTTTTAAAACCAGCACCGGGCTCCACTAGCCAGAGAGATAATGCCACAGCCGGGGGACACTTTTATATTGGTCCCTGCGGCCGTGGCATTACCCCCCAACTAGTCACCTCTGGCCAGGGTACCCTGGAGGAGTGGGGACCCCTTAAATCAAGGGGTCCCCCCCTCCAGTAACCCAAGGGCCAGGGGTGAAGCCCGAGGCTGTCCCCAGCACCCCTGGGCGGTGGGTGCCGGGCTGATAGCCATATGTGTAAAAAAAGAATATTGTTTTTTGTTGTGGAACTACAAGGCCCAGCAAGCCTCCCCCACTTGCTGGTACTTGGAGAACCTCAAGTACCAGCAGGCGGGGAAATAACGGGCTCGCTGGTACCTGTAGTTCTACAACAACAAAAAATACCCAAATAAAAGCACAAATACACACACCGTGACAGTAAAATTTTATTAAAACACACTTACACACTCACACATACTTACCTACATCCCACGCCGGTCACGTCCACTTGTCCAGTAGAATCCAATAAGGTACCTGTAAAAATGAGAGAGATTACTTACCTACATCCCACGCCGATCACGTCCACTTGTCCAGTAGAATCCAAAGGGGTACCTGAAAAAATGAACATTATACTTACATATGATCCGAGAGAGAGAGAGAGAGAGAAGACACGGAACTAACCTGCTGCTGCTGCTGCTGGAGCCGGCGGAGGAGGATAGCCGCACAAGCCACCGCTGCTGCCTGTCAGATGATCGGGAGCCGGGAGGACGGGGGGAGAGCTGCACACTCCGCAGGACCGCCGCCGCCGCTGGTAAGGTGAGCGGGAGCCGGAGGACAGGAAGGGGGGGGGGGAGCCGCAGACACACTGCCCACCGCTACTCCCGGCTAACATTAACGCCGGGACCCGCCGCCTCCAGCGCCGCATGTGGGTGATTGGACAAGCGGATCCAGCCCTGGATCCGCTGTCCAATCACAGGTGCCTCGCTGACATGGGGGTGGTGTCCCTGTCAGCGAGGTACTTGGAAACTTTCCCTAAGTTTTTTCATGGGCTTTTACAGCCCAGTGCTAGGCTCCGCCCCCCGCACTGTCCCGTTCCCATTATCTACGGGAGGCACCTGCTGTCAGTGCCTCCCAAACTGCTTTAAAGCAGTAAAATGATTAGGATTCAATAAAGAAGATACTTATGACACAGAATATGTGTCATAAGTATCTTCTTTTTATTATTTTAATAATTAATCACAGGGGAGGCACTGCCTCCCCTGCCTCCCATGACTGCACGTCCCTGCTCTGTGCTGTTTGGAGTATTGTAAGCGGGATGCTTTGTGGCTTTTTCGTAGTAATGGCTTTTTTCTGGTGACTCGACTATGCAGCCCATTTTTCTTCAAATGCCTCCTTATTATGCATCTTGAAACAACCACACCACTTTATTTCAGCTGAAGTTATTTGTGGATTTTTCTTTGCATCCCGAACAATTTTCCTGGCAGTTGTGGCTGAAATTTTTGTTGGTCTACCTGACCGTGATTTGGTTTCCACAGAATCCCTAATTTTCCACTTCTTAATTAGAGTTTGAATACTGCTGATTGGCATTCTCAATTGCTTGGATATCTTTTTATATCCCTTTCCTGTTTTATACAGTTCAATTACCTTTTCCCGCAGATCCTTTGCAATTCTTTTGCTTTCCCCATGACTCAGAATCCAGACACGTCAGTGCAGCATTGGATGAAAGATGCAAGGGTCTTTCAGGAGTCCAGAAACTCACTGACCTTTTAGGATGCTTGGCAACATCCACTTGCGTCTACCCGGAAGTGAGGCACCCGTGGACACTCGGCGGCTGCAGCTGTGGACGATCACGGCGGCGGGAGAACAGGAGGGTTATCAGGTATTTAAATGTCTTTTTGTGTGTTTGGTATTTGTTTGTCGGTGAGTCCTGAGGAAGAGGCTGCGGCCTCGAAACATGTTGATGTTAACACCGTAAATAAAGCACGTTTGAGATGAGTCCCTTGGAGTGCCGCGTTATCGTTGGAGGAGTATATATATATATATATATATATATATATATATATATAACCAACAATCTTGCTCCGGCACTCGGCACGAACCCCTGCTAAGGGGCTGGCTTGCTCAGGTGCCCTCCGTCAGGGACACTGCCCTATGTAGTATGTCACTTGGAAATGAAGAGGCGGCACTCAGAGTCTTGCAAAATAACAACACGCTGTATTGGTGCAGTGATCAACGTTTCGGGGTTTCCCCCTTCGTCAGGATAAATGCATAACACACAACAGTGACTTTAAATACCACTTACCCCCTCCTCCAGTGCATCCCTCTCTGTCCGGTGTCGCTGGCCACGCCGTCCCGGGCCTTCGAGTGACCCACCTGAAGGATTCAACCACCTTATTATTAGAGATGAGCGCCTGAAATTTTTCGGGTTTTGTGTTTTGGTTTGGGTTCGGTTCCGCGGCCGTGTTTTGGGTTCGAACGCGTTTTGGCAAAACCTCACCGAATTATTTTTGTCGGATTCGGGTGTGTTTTGGATTCGGGTGTTTTTTTCCAAAAACACTAAAAAACAGCTTAAATCATAGAATTTGGGGGTTATTTTGATCCCAAAGTATTATTAACCTCAAAAACCATAATTTACACTCATTTTCAGTCTATTCTGAATACCTCACACCTCACAATATTATTTTTAGTCCTAAAATTTGCACCGAGGTCGCTGTGTGAGTAAGATAAGCGACCCTAGTGGCCGACACAAACACCGGGCCCATCTAGGAGTGGCACTGCAGTGTCACGCAGGATGTCCCTTCCAAAAAACCCTCCCCAAACAGCACATGACGCAAAGAAAAAAAGAGGCGCAATGAGGTAGCTGTGTGAGTAAGATTAGCGACCCTAGTGGCCGACACAAACACCGGGCCCATCTAGGAGTGGCACTGCAGTGTCACGCAGGATGGCCCTTCCAAAAAACCCTCCCCAAACAGCACATGACGCAAAGAAAAAAAGAGGCGCAATGAGGTAGCTGTGTGAGTAAGATTAGCGACCCTAGTGGCCGACACAAACACCGGGCCCATCTAGGAGTGGCACTGCAGTGTCACGCAGGATGGCCCTTCCAAAAAACCCTCCCCAAACAGCACATGACGCAAAGAAAAAAAGAGGCGCAATGAGGTAGCTGACTGTGTGAGTAAGATTAGCGACCCTAGTGGCCGACACAAACACCGGGCCCATCTAGGAGTGGCACTGCAGTGTCACGCAGGATGTCCCTTCCAAAAAACCCTCCCCAAACAGCACATGACGCAAAGAAAAAAAGAGGCGCAATGAGGTAGCTGTGTGAGTAAGATTAGCGACCCTAGTGGCCGACACAAACACCGGGCCCATCTAGGAGTGGCACTGCAGTGTCACGCAGGATGGCCCTTCCAAAAAACCCTCCCCAAACAGCACATGACGCAAAGAAAAAAAGAGGCGCAATGAGGTAGCTGTGTGAGTAAGATTAGCGACCTTTTTTTACTGATATTTGGTGTTTTGGTTTTGACATGCTCTGTACTATGCCATTGGGCATCGGCCTTGGCAGACGACGTTGCTGGCATTTCATCGTCTCGGCCATGACTAGTGGCAGCAGCTTCAGCACGAGGTGGAAGTGGATCTTGATCTTTCCCTAATTTTGGAACCTCAACATTTTTGTTCTCCATATTTTAATAGGCACAACTAAAAGGCACCTCAGGTAAACAATGGAGATGGATGGATTGGATACTAGTATACAATTATGGACGGGCTGCCGAGTGCCGACACAGAGGTAGCCACAGCCGTGAACTACCGCACTGTACTGTGTCTGCTGCTAATATATAGACTGGTTGATAAAGAGATAGTATACTCGTAACTAGTATGTATGTATAAAGAAAGAAAAAAAAACCACGGTTAGGTGGTATATACAATTATGGACGGGCTGCCGAGTGCCGACACAGCGGTAGCCACAGCCGTGAACTACCGCACTGTACTGTGTCTGCTGCTAATATATAGACTGGTTGATAAAGAGATAGTATACTCGTAACTAGTATGTATGTATAAAGAAAGAAAAAAAAACCACGGTTAGGTGGTATATACAATTATGGACGGGCTGCCGAGTGCCGACACAGAGGTAGCCACAGCCGTGAACTACCGCACTGTACTGTGTCTGCTGCTAATATATAGACTGGTTGATAAAGAGATAGTATACTCGTAACTAGTATGTATGTATAAAGAAAGAAAAAAAAACCACGGTTAGGTCACTGGTATATACAATTATGGACGGGCTGCCGAGTGCCGACACAGAGGTAGCCACAGCCGTGAACTACCGCACTGTACTGTGTCTGCTGCTAATATATAGACTGGTTGATAAAGAGATAGTATACTCGTAACTAGTATGTATGTATGTATAAAGAAAGAAAAAAAAACCACGGTTAGGTGGTATATACAATTATGGACGGGCTGCCGAGTGCCGACACAGAGGTAGCCACAGCCGTGAACTACCGCACTGTACTGTGTCTGCTGCTAATATATAGACTGGTTGATAAAGAGATAGTATACTCGTAACTAGTATGTATGTATAAAGAAAGAAAAAAAAACCACGGTTAGGTCACTGGTATATACAATTATGGACGGGCTGCCGAGTGCCGACACAGAGGTAGCCACAGCCGTGAACTACCGCACTGTACTGTGTCTGCTGCTAATATATAGACTGGTTGATAAAGAGATAGTATACTCGTAACTAGTATGTATGTATAAAGAAAGAAAAAAAAACCACGGTTAGGTGGTATATACAATTATGGACGGGCTGCCGAGTGCCGACACAGAGGTAGCCACAGCCGTGAACTACCGCACTGTACTGTGTCTGCTGCTAATATATAGACTGGTTGATAAAGAGATAGTATACTCGTAACTAGTATGTATGTATAAAGAAAGAAAAAAAAACCACGGTTAGGTCACTGGTATATACAATTATGGACGGGCTGCCGAGTGCCGACACAGAGGTAGCCACAGCCGTGAACTACCGCACTGTACTGTGTCTGCTGCTAATATATAGACTGGTTGATAAAGAGATAGTATACTCGTAACTAGTATGTATGTATAAAGAAAGAAAAAAAAACCACGGTTAGGTGGTATATACAATTATGGACGGGCTGCCGAGTGCCGACACAGAGGTAGCCACAGCCGTGAACTACCGCACTGTACTGTGTCTGCTGCTAATATATAGACTGGTTGATAAAGAGATAGTATACTCGTAACTAGTATGTATGTATAAAGAAAGAAAAAAAAACCACGGTTAGGTGGTATATACAATTATGGACGGGCTGCCGAGTGCCGACACAGAGGTAGCCACAGCCGTGAACTACCGCACTGTACTGTGTCTGCTGCTAATATATAGACTGGTTGATAAAGAGATAGTATACTCGTAACTAGTATGTATGTATAAAGAAAGAAAAAAAAACCACGGTTAGGTGGTATATACAATTATGGACGTGCTGCCGAGTGCCGACACAGAGGTAGCCACAGCCGTGAACTACCGCACTGTACTGTGTCTGCTGCTAATATATAGACTGGTTGATAAAGAGATAGTATACTCGTAACTAGTATGTATGTATAAAGAAAGAAAAAAAAACCACGGTTAGGTCACTGGTATATACAATTATGGACGGGCTGCCGAGTGCCGACACAGAGGTAGCCACAGCCGTGAACTACCGCACTGTACTGTGTCTGCTGCTAATATAGACTGGTTGATAAAGAGATAGTATACTACTAATATTATATACTGGTGGTCAGGTCACTGGTCACTAGTCACACTGGCAGTGGCACTCCTGCAGCAAAAGTGTGCACTGTTTAATTTTAATATAATATTATGTACTCCTGGCTCCTGCTATAACCTATAACTGGCACTGCAGTAGTGCTCCCCAGTCTCCCCCACAATTATAAGCTGTGTGAGCTGAGCAGTCAGACAGATATATAATATATATAGATGATGCAGCACACTGGCCTGAGCCTGAGCAGTGCACACAGATATGGTATGTGACTGAGTCACTGTGTGCTGTGTATCGCTTTTTTCAGGCAGAGAACGGATTATAAATAAAAGTGGTGGTCACTGGTCACTATCAGAAAAACTCTGCACTGTACACTACTGAGTACTCCTAATGCTCCCCAAAATTAGTAAATCAAGTGTCTAAACGGAGAGGACGCCAGCCACGTCCTCTCCCTATCAATCTCAATGCACGTGTGAAAATGGCGGCGACGCGCGGCTCCTTATATAGAATCCGAGTCTCGCGATAGAATCCGAGCCTCGCGAGAATCCGACAGCGTCATGATGACGTTCGGGCGCGCTCGGGTTAACCGAGCAAGGCGGGAAGATCCGAGTCGCTCGGACCCGTGAAAAAAAACATGAAGTTCTGGCGGGTTCGGATTCAGAGAAACCGAACCCGCTCATCTCTACTTATTATATAAATTCTCTACCTTGCAGCACATTCCAACTGACATCACACTGGCCACTATTGACGTCACAAGTTTGTACACTTGCATCCCCCACGGGCAAGGGTTGCAGGTAGTTAGGCAATTGATTACAGGCAATGCTGCATACACAGGCCCGGATATAGATCTCTATATGTCATTATTAGAGTTCACATTAACGCACAATTTTTTCAGCTTCGATGGCCAATTCTATAGGCAGCAGACGGGGTGTGCCATGGGATCTTCGGTGGCACCCTCGTTTGCGAACGCCTTTATGTGGGAGGTGGAACGCAATTTATTTTTCACGGATCGCAGGATTTCCAGCAGATTATTTCTATATTACAGATATATAGATGATCTGTTTGTAATGTGGCACGGTGAGGTGGCTGACTTGGAAAGGATTGTCGCAGAGCACAACAGCTCAGACAGTCCAGTAAAATTAACAATGGTCAGTAGCCCCAGAGAAATTTGTTTTTTAGATCTTAAAATAATAATTCAGGAAGGCAAACTGACGACATCCCTATTCAGAAAAGCCACGGACCGCAATACCATATTGAGATATGACAGCTGTCATCCCAGGTCCACAGTGAGAGGTGTGCCCTACTCGCAGTTTTTGAGAGTATGTAGAAGTACAGTAATAGCAATGTGCAACAGAGAGATATACAATTAGATGAGATGGAACAGAGATTGAGGACCAGAGGCTACCCACGGTGGCTATTGGCTCAGGCAAGAAAAAAAGCAGAAAGCATGAACAGAGATGAAAGCCTCAAACCCAAAGAAGGGAAAGCATTGGGTGAAGTAATCCCTTGGGTCAGCGAATTTGATGTTCATAGCACTCAAACAAGTAAGGAAGCCAGACGACTGTGGCCCTTGGTGGCCACGGATCCAGATTTACCAATGTTCCGACACCTACGGATCATGCCCAGCTACAAAAGAGGGCGGAGCATCAAAGACATGGTGGTTAAAACTGACATGTCTAAACTGAAAATCAACCCGGAACACTTCCTTAAGCGAAAAAATGGGTGCTTCAAGTGCACAGGATGCACCACGTGCTCACACATGTCAGTAGGTGATCACATAGTGCATCCGTGCTCGGGAAAAAAGTTTCCCATAAAATGGCCACTTACCTGCACCTCAAAGTTTGTGGTTTATGCGATCATATGCCCATGTGGTAGGTACTATATCGTCAAAACCGAGTGTGCTTTCAAAATTAGAATGGCACAACATAGGTTGGCAATAAGAAATGCCCTGGCCTCAGGCAAAGGGGACCAACCTGTGGCTAAACACTTTGTTGAGCACAGACACACAATGGCCACCTTTAAGCACAGGATTATAGATCATGTACCAGATTCCACGCGTGGAAGAAATAGAGGCAAAAAACTTTTGCAGCTAGAGTCCAGGTGGATCCATAAACTAAACACCCTTAAACCAGCAGGACTCAACGATAGTCTAGGCCTCATTAACTTCATCTAGATCTGGTCCATATGAACAGAAAAATTTAATTTATTAATTAAAACATAAAATGTAATTAAGAACATCCTTAGCACTAGCCATCACTGACATCCAGTTTCACAACGTGAGTGCAGGGAGAGTGGGATAACTATATGGAATGAAGGGATCCATGAGCCGATACAGGGACAGATAGTGTACGTGGATTAGAAATGAAAATTTTCACCTATAGACATGATTTAGACATCCGATAAATGGCTAGAAACCTAGTTTCCTTGTGTTTTTAATGTTTACTGTATGTTGATTAGAGATGAGCGCCTGAAATTTTTCGGGTTTTGTGTTTTGGTTTTGGGTTCGGTTCCGCGGCCGTGTTTTGGGTTCGAACGCGTTTTGGCAAAACCTCACCGAATTTTTTTTGTCGGATTCGGGTGTGTTTTGGATTCGGGTGTTTTTTTCAAAAAACACTAAAAAAAAGCTTAAATCATAGAATTTGGGGGTCATTTTGATCCCAAAGTATTATTAACCTCAAAAACCATAATTTACACTCATTTTCAGTCTATTCTGAATACCTCACACCTCACAATATTATTTTTAGTCCTAAAATTTGCACCGAGGTCGCTGTGTGAGTAAGATAAGCGACCCTAGTGGCCGACACAAACACCGGGCCCATCTAGGAGTGGCACTGCAGTGTCACGCAGGATGTCCCTTCCAAAAAACCCTCCCCAAACAGCACATGACGCAAAGAAAAAAAGAGGCGCAATGAGGTAGCTGTGTGAGTAAGATTAGCGACCCTAGTGGCCGACACAAACACCGGGCCCATCTAGGAGTGGCACTGCAGTGTCACGCAGGATGGCCCTTCCAAAAAACCCTCCCCAAACAGCACATGACGCAAAGAAAAAAAGAGGCGCAATGAGGTAGCTGTGTGAGTAAGATTAGCGACCCTAGTGGCCGACACAAACACCGGGCCCATCTAGGAGTGGCACTGCAGTGTCACGCAGGATGTCCCTTCCAAAAAACCCTCCCCAAACAGCACATGACGCAAAGAAAAAAAGAGGCGCAATGAGGTAGCTGTGTGAGTAAGATTAGCGACCCTAGTGGCCGACACAAACACCGGGCCCATCTAGGAGTGGCACTGCAGTGTCACGCAGGATGTCCCTTCCAAAAAACCCTCCCCAAACAGCACATGACGCAAAGAAAAAAAGAGGCGCAATGAGGTAGCTGACTGTGTGAGTAAGATTAGCGACCCTAGTGGCCGACACAAACACCGGGCCCATTTAGGAGTGGCACTGCAGTGTCACGCAGGATGTCCCTTCCAAAAAACCCTCCCCAATCAGCACATGATGCAAAGAAAAAGAAAAGAAAAAAGAGGTGCAAGATGGAATTGTCCTTGGGCCCTCCCACCCACCCTTATGTTGTATAAACAAAACAGGACATGCACACTTTAACCAACCCATCATTTCAGTGACAGGGTCTGCCACACGACTGTGACTGATATGACGGGTTGGTTTGGACCCCCCCAAAAAAGAAGCAATTAATCTCTCCTTGCACAAACTGGCTCTACAGAGGCAAGATGTCCACCTCATCATCACCCTCCGATATATCACCGTGTACATCCCCCTCCTCACAGATTATCAATTCGTCCCCACTGGAATCCACCATCTCAGCTCCCTGTGTACTTTGTGGAGGCAATTGCTGCTGGTCAATGTCTCCGCGGAGGAATTGATTATAATTCATTTTAATGAACATCATCTTCTCCACATTTTCTGGATGTAACCTCGTACGCCGATTGCTGACAAGGTGAGCGGCGGCACTAAACACTCTTTCGGAGTACACACTTGTGGGAGGGCAACTTAGGTAGAATAAAGCCAGTTTGTGCAAGGGCCTCCAAATTGCCTCTTTTTCCTGCCAGTATAAGTACGGACTGTGTGACGTGCCTACTTGGATGCGGTCACTCATATAATCCTCCACCATTCTATCAATGTTGAGAGAATCATATGCAGTGACAGTAGACGACATGTCCGTAATCGTTGTCAGGTCCTTCAGTCCGGACCAGATGTCAGCATCAGCAGTCGCTCCAGACTGCCCTGCATCACCGCCAGCGGGTGGGCTCGGAATTCTGAGCCTTTTCCTCGCACCCCCAGTTGCGGGAGAATGTGAAGGAGGAGATGTTGACAGGTCGCGTTCCGCTTGACTTGACAATTTTGTCACCAGCAGGTCTTTCAACCCCAGCAGACT
Organism: Pseudophryne corroboree; assembly: GCF_028390025.1. Lineage (NCBI taxonomy): Eukaryota > Metazoa > Chordata > Amphibia > Anura > Myobatrachidae > Pseudophryne > Pseudophryne corroboree. Next base: position 442,209,087 of record NC_086446.1, read on the forward strand.
TGTGTCTGCCGGAAAGAGAGATCCAAGGTAGGCTTTAAATCTAGGATCGAGCACGGTGGCCAAAATGTAGTGCTCTGATTTCAACAGATTGACCACCCGTGAATCCTTGTTAAGCGAATTAAGGGCTCCATCCACAAGTCCCACATGCCTAGCGGAATCGCTCCGTGTTAGCTCCTCCTTCAATGTCTCCAGCTTCTTCTGCAAAAGCCTGATGAGGGGAATGACCTGACTCAGGCTGGCAGTGTCTGAACTGACTTCACGTGTGGCAAGTTCAAAGGGCATCAGAACCTTGCACAACGTTGAAATCATTCTCCACTGCGCCTGAGACAGGTGCATTCCACCTACTATATCGTGCTCAATTGTATAGGCTTGAATGGCCTTTTGCTGCTCCTCCAACCTCTGAAGCATATAGAGGGTTGAATTCCACCTCGTTACCACTTCTTGCTTCAGATGATGGCAGGGCAGGTTCAGTAGTTTTTGGTGGTGCTCCAGTCTTCTGTACGTGGTGCCTGTACGCCGAAAGTGTCCCGCAATTCTTCTGGCCACCGACAGCATCTCTTGCACGCCCCTGTCGTTTTTTAAAAAATTCTGCACCACCAAATTCAAGGTATGTGCAAAACATGGGACGTGCTGGAATTTGCCCATATTTAATGCACACACAATATTGCTGGCGTTGTCCGATGCCACAAATCCACAGGAGAGTCCAATTGGGGTAAGCCATTCCGCGATGATCTTCCTCAGTTGCCGTAAGAGGTTTTCAGCTGTGTGCGTATTCTGGAAAGCGGTGATACAAAGCGTAGCCTGCCTAGGAAAGAGTTGGCGTTTGCGAGATGCTGCTACTGGTGCCGCCGCTGCTGTTCTTGCGGCGGGAGTCCATACATCTACCCAGTGGGCTGTCACAGTCATATAGTCCTGACCCTGCCCTGCTCCACTTGTCCACATGTCCGTGGTTAAGTGGACATTGGGTACAACTGCATTTTTTAGGACACTGGTGAGTCTTTTTCTGACGTCCGTGTACATTCTCGGTATCGCCTGCCTAGAGAAGTGGAACCTAGATGGTATTTGGTAACGGGGGCACACTGCCTCAATAAATTGTCTAGTTCCCTGTGAACTAACGGCGGATACCGGACGCACGTCTTACACCAACATAGTTGTCAAGGCCTCAGTTATCCGCTTTGCAGCAGGATGACTGCTGTGATATTTCATCTTCCTCGCAAAGGACTGTTGAACAGTCAATTGCTTACTGGAAGTAGTACAAGTGGGCTTACGACTTCCCCTCTGGGATGACCATCGACTCCCAGCAGCAACAACAGCAGCGCCAGCAGCAGTAGGCGTTACACGCAAGGATGCATCGGAGGAATCCCAGGCAGGAGAGGACTCGTCAGAATTGCCAGTGACATGGCCTGCAGGACTATTGGCATTCCTGGGGAAGGAGGAAATTGACACTGAGGGAGTTGGTGGGGTGGTTTGTGTGAGCTTGGTTACAAGAGGAAGGGATTTACTGGTCAGTGGACTGCTTCCGCTGTCACCCAAAGTTTTTGAACTTGTCACTGACTTATTATGAATGCGCTGCAGGTGACGTATAAGGGAGGATGTTCCGAGGTGGTTAACGTCCTTACCCCTACTTATTACAGCTTGACAAAGGGAACACACGGCTTGACACCTGTTGTCCGCATTTCTGGTGAAATACCTCCACACCGAAGAGCTGATTTTTTTGGTATTTTCACCTGGCATGTCAACGGCCATATTCCTCCCACGGACAACAGGTGTCTCCCCGGGTGCCTGACTTAAACAAACCACCTCACCATCAGAATCCTCCTGGTCAATTTCCTCCCCAGCGCCAGCAACACCCATATCCTCCTCATCCTGGTGTACTTCAACACTGACATCTTCAATCTGACTATCAGGAACTGGACTGCGGGTGCTCCTTCCAGCACTTGCAGGGGGCGTGCAAATGGTGGAAGGCGCATGCTCTTCACGTCCAGTGTTGGGAAGGTCAGGCATCGCAACCAACACAATTGGACTCTCCTTGTGGATTTGGGATTTCGAAGAATGCACAGTTCTTTGCTGTGCTGCTTTTGCCAGCTTGAGTCTTTTCATTTTTCTAGCGAGAGGCTGAGTGCTTCCATCCTCATGTGAAGCTGAACCACTAGCCATGAACATAGGCCAGGGCCTCAGCCGTTCCTTGCCACTCCGTGTCGTAAATGGCATATTGGCAAGTTTACGCTTCTCCTCCGACAATTTTATTTTAGGTTTTGGAGTCCTTTTTTTTCTGATATTTGGTGTTTTGGATTTGACATGCTCTGTACTATGACATTGGGCATCGGCCTTGGCAGACGACGTTGCTGGCATTTCATCGTCTCGGCCATGACTAGTGGCAGCAGCTTCAGCACGAGGTGGAAGTGGATCTTGATCTTTCCCTAATTTTGGAACCTCAACATTTTTGTTCTCCATATTTTAATAGGCACAACTAAAAGGCACCTCAGGTAAACAATGGAGATGGATACTAGTATACAATTATGGACTGCCTGCCGAGTGCAGACACAGAGGTAGCCACAGCCGTGAACTACCGCACTGTACTGTGTCTGCTGCTAATATATAGACTGGTTGATAAAGAGATAGTATACTCGTAACTAGTATGTATGTATAAAGAAAGAAAAAAAAACCACGGTTAGGTGGTATATACAATTATGGACGGGCTGCCGAGTGCCGACACAGAGGTAGCCACAGCCGTGAACTACCGCACTGTACTGTGTCTGCTGCTAATATATAGACTGGTTGATAAAGAGATAGTATACTCGTAACTAGTATGTATGTATAAAGAAAGGAAAAAAAACCACGGTTAGGTGGTATATACAATTATGGACGGGCTGCCGAGTGCCGACACAGAGGTAGCCACAGCCGTGAACTACCGCACTGTACTGTGTCTGCTGCTAATATATAGACTGGTTGATAAAGAGATAGTATACTCGTAACTAGTATGTATGTATAAAGAAAGAAAAAAAAACCACGGTTAGGTGGTATATACAATTATGGACGGGCTGCCGAGTGCCGACACAGAGGTAGCCACAGCCGTGAACTACCGCACTGTACTGTGTCTGCTGCTAATATAGACTGGTTGATAAAGAGATAGTATACTCGTAACTAGTATGTATGTATAAAGAAAGAAAAAAAAACCACGGTTAGGTGGTATATACAATTATGGACGGGCTGCCGAGTGCCGACACAGAGGTAGCCACAGCCGTGAACTACCGCACTGTACTGTGTCTGCTGCTAATATAGACTGGTTGATAAAGAGATAGTATACTCGTAACTAGTATGACTATAAAGAAAGAAAAAAAAAACACGGTTAGGTGGTATATACAATTATGGACGGGCTGCCGAGTGCCGACACAGAGGTAGCCACAGCCGTGAACTACCGCACTGTACTGTGTCTGCTGCTAATATAGACTGGTTGATAAAGAGATAGTATACTCGTAACTAGTATGTATGTATAAAGAAAGAAAAAAAAACCACGGTTAGGTGGTATATACAATTATGGACGGGCTGCCGAGTGCCGACACAGAGGTAGCCACAGCCGTGAACTACCGCACTGTACTGTGTCTGCTGCTAATATAGACTGGTTGATAAAGAGATAGTATACTCGTAACTAGTATGTATGTATAAAGAAAGAAAAAAAAACCACGGTTAGGTGGTATATACAATTATGGACGGGCTGCCGAGTGCCGACACAGAGGTAGCCACAGCCGTGAACTACCGCACTGTACTGTGTCTGCTGCTAATATATAGACTGGTTGATAAAGAGATAGTATACTCGTAACTAGTATGTATGTATAAAGAAAGAAAAAAAAACCACGGTTAGGTGGTATATACAATTATGGACGGGCTGCCGAGTGCCGACACAGAGGTAGCCACAGCCGTGAACTACCGCACTGTACTGTGTCTGCTGCTAATATAGACTGGTTGATAAAGAGATAGTATACTCGTAACTAGTATGTATGTATAAAGAAAGAAAAAAAAACCACGGTTAGGTGGTATATACAATTATGGACGGGCTGCCGAGTGCCGACACAGAGGTAGCCACAGCCGTGAACTACCGCACTGTACTGTGTCTGCTGCTAATATAGACTGGTTGATAAAGAGATAGTATACTCGTAACTAGTATGACTATAAAGAAAGAAAAAAAAAACACGGTTAGGTGGTATATACAATTATGGACGGGCTGCCGAGTGCCGACACAGAGGTAGCCACAGCCGTGAACTACCGCACTGTACTGTGTCTGCTGCTAATATAGACTGGTTGATAAAGAGATAGTATACTCGTAACTAGTATGTATGTATAAAGAAAGAAAAAAAAACCACGGTTAGGTGGTATATACAATTATGGACGGGCTGCCGAGTGCCGACACAGAGGTAGCCACAGCCGTGAACTACCGCACTGTACTGTGTCTGCTGCTAATATAGACTGGTTGATAAAGAGATAGTATACTCGGAACTAGTATGACTATAAAGAAAGAAAAAAAAACCACGGTTAGGTGGTATATACAATTATGGACGGGCTGCCGAGTGCCGACACAGAGGTAGCCACAGCCGTGAACTACCGCACTGTACTGTGTCTGCTGCTAATATATAGACTGGTTGATAAAGAGATAGTATACTCGTAACTAGTATGTATGTATAAAGAAAGAAAAAAAAACCACGGTTAGGTGGTATATACAATTATGGACGGGCTGCCGAGTGCCGACACAGAGGTAGCCACAGCCGTGAACTACCGCACTGTACTGTGTCTGCTGCTAATATAGACTGGTTGATAAAGAGATAGTATACTCGTAACTAGTATGTATGTATAAAGAAAGAAAGAAAAACCACGGTTAGGTGGTATATACAATTATGGACGGGCTGCCGAGTGCCGACACAGAGGTAGCCACAGCCGTGAACTACCACACTGTACTGTGTCTGCTGCTAATATATAGACTGGTTGATAAAGAGATAGTATACTCGTAACTAGTATGTATGTATAAAGAAAGAAAAAAAAAACACGGTTAGGTGGTATATACAATTATGGACGGGCTGCCGAGTGCCGACACAGAGGTAGCCACAGCCGTGAACTACCGCACTGTACTGTGTCTGCTGCTAATATATAGACTGGTTGATAAAGAGATAGTATACTCGTAACTAGTATGTATGTATAAAGAAAGAAAAAAAAAAACACGGTTAGGTGGTATATACAATTATGGACGGGCTGCCGAGTGCCGACACAGAGGTAGCCACAGCCGTGAACTACCGCACTGTACTGTGTCTGCTGCTAATATAGACTGGTTGATAAAGAGATAGTATACTCGTAACTAGTATGACTATAAAGAAAGAAAAAAAAAACACGGTTAGGTGGTATATACAATTATGGACGGGCTGCCGAGTGCCGACACAGAGGTAGCCACAGCCGTGAACTACCGCACTGTACTGTGTCTGCTGCTAATATAGACTGGTTGATAAAGAGATAGTATACTACTAATATTATATATACTGGTGGTCAGGTCACTGGTCACTAGTCACACTGGCAGTGGCACTCCTGCAGCAAAAGTGTGCACTGTTTAATTTTAATATAATATTATGTACTCCTGGCTCCTGCTATAACCTATAACTGGCACTGCAGTGCTCCCCAGTCTCCCCCACAATTATAAGCTGTGTGAGCTGAGCACAGTCAGATATATATATACATTGATGCAGCACACTGGGCTGAGCAGTGCACACAGATATGGTATGTGACTGAGTCACTGTGTGTATCGTTTTTTTCAGGCAGAGAACGGATATATTAAATAAAACAAACAACTGCACTGTCTGGTGGTCACTGTGGTCGTCAGTCACTAAACTCTGCACTCTCTTCTACAGTATCACAGCCTCAGGTCAATCTCTCTCTCTCTCTCTCTCAACCCTAATCTAAATGGAGAGGACGCCAGCCACGTCCTCTCCCTATCAATCTCAATGCACGTGTGAAAATGGCGGCGACGCGCGGCTCCTTATATAGAATCCGAGTCTCGCGAGAATCCGACAGCGTCATGATGACGTTCGGGCGCGCTCGGGTTAACCGAGCAAGGCGGGAGGATCCGAGTCTGCTCGGACCCGTGAAAAAAACATGAAGTTCGTGCGGGTTCGGATTCAGAGAAACCGAACCCGCTCATCTCTAATGTTGATGTTGTTTTAGTTTTCTGTTTTTTTCACCATTGGATAGACTGGTGTTGTACACTGAAAATAACTTTTTTATCACGGCATTATGCACTTTAACTCTCTTGATTATCGGGGATTGCCAAGAGATATATCACTATAACTAATATTGAGGTTTGTAAGCCGTGTCATAAGATTGAGTATTCACGGCGAGATGTACATATTGGTTACCATGGTGTTTTTGCAGATTGTTAGCTGGGTAGCTATGGACGCGCCTCCCGGCGCCGACGTGTCACTTCCGGCGGGACGCCGCTGACGTCACTCGAAGGCCCGGGACGGCGCGGCCAGCGACACCGGACAGAGAGGGATGCACTGGAGGAGGGGGTAAGTGGTATTTAAAGTCACTGTTGTGTGTTATGCATTTATCCTGAAGAAGGGGGAAACCCCGAAACGTTGATCACTGCACCAATACAGCGTGTTGTTATTTTGCAAGACTCTGAGTGCCGCCTCTTCATTTCCAAGTGATATATATATATATATATATATATATATATATATATATTTCTTATATATATAATGCATTGGTGGACGGGCACCGGGGCTGGGTGAGAAAATTGTATATGAGTGCTAGCTGACATAGGAGTCTATATATATATATATATATATATATATATATTAGAGATGTGCGGCTGGCACTTTTCGTGTTTTCTGTTTTGGTTTTGGTTCTGATTCCAATTTCGTGTTTTGGTTTTGGCTTGGTTTTGCCAAAACCACCCTTTCGTATTTTGGTTTTGGTTTTGAATCTGGATGATTTTGGAAAAAAAACTAAAAATGGCTAAAATCAAAGAATTTGGGGATAATTTTGATCCTATGGTATTATTAACCTCAATGACTTTCATTTCCACTCATTTCCAGTCTATTCTGAACACCTCACACATCACAATATTGTTTTTAGGCCAAAAGGTGGCACCGAGGTGGCTGTATGACTAAGCTAAACGACACAAATGTGCGGCACAAACACCTGGCCCATCTAGGCATGGCACTGCAGTGTCAGTCAGGAGGGCAGATATAAAAAAAGGCCCCAAACAGCACATGATGCAAAGAAGAAAAAGAGGTGCACTGAGGCTGCTGTATGACTAAGCCAAGCAACACAAGTGTTCTGCACAAACACCTGGCCCATCTAGGAGTGGCACTGCAGTGTCAGACAGGATGGCACTTTTCAAAAACAAGGCCCCAAACAGCACCTGATGCAAAGATGTAGAAGAGGTGCAATGAGATAGCTGTATGACTAAGCCAAGCAACACAAACAATTGGCAGACTTAGGAGTGGAACTTCAGTGGCAGACAGGAGGACAGATATCCAAAAAAAAGGCCCCAAACAGCACATGATGCAAAGAAGAAAAAGAGGTGCACCGAGGTTGCTGTATAACTAAGCTAAGTGACACAACTACCTGGCTCATCTAGTAGTGTCATGCAGTGGCTGAATGTCGAAAGTGGGCCGCAATTGTTCAGTCCACTGACAGCATCTCCTGCACGCCCCTGTCATTTTAAAAAAATTCTGCAATTGGTGGATTCTTACTGCAGTACCCCAGGACTAATACAGCAGTACCCCTGGACTCATACGGCAGTGTCAGACAGGATGGAACTTTTCAAAAACTAGGCCCCAAACAGCACCTCATGCAAAGATGTCGAAGAGGTGCATTGAGGTAGCTGTATGACTAAGCCAAGCGACACAAACAATTCCCACTGGAATTATATGTCTAAATCAATGGAATTATACGTCCAAATCACTGGAATTAAATGACAAAATCACTTGAATTATACGTCCAAATCACTGGAATTATACTGCAAAATTCACTGTAATTATACGTCCAAATCACTGTAATTATACAGCAAAATCACTGGAACTAAATGGCAAAATCACTGTAATTATACATCCAAATCACTGGAATTATACGTCAAAATCACTGGAATTATACGTCCAAATCACTGGAATTAAATGGCAAAATCACTGGAATTATACGTCAAAATCACTGGAATTATACATTCAAATCACTGGAATTAAATGTCCAAATAGCAGGAATTAAACGGCAAATTCACTGGAATTAAATGGCAATATCTCTGGAATTAAATACCAAAATCACTGGAATTATACATCCAAATCACTGGAATTATACGTCTAAATCACTGGAATTAAATGACAGTACCACTGGACATATACGGAAGTGTCAGACAGGATGGTACTTTAAAAAACTAGTCCCCAAACAGCACATGATGCAAAGAAGAAAAAGAGGTGCAAGATGGAATTGTCCTTGGGCCCTCCCACCCACCCTTATGTTGTATAAACAGGACATGCACACTTTAACAAACCAATCATTTCAGCGACAGGGTCTGCCAAACGACTGTGGCTGAAATGACTGATTTGTTTGGGCCCCCACCAAAAAAGAAGCAATCAATCTCTCCTTGCACAAACTGGCTGTACAGAGGCAAGATGTCGACCTCATCCTCCGATTCCTCACCCCTTTCACTGTGTACATCTCCCTCCTCATAGAGTATTACTGTAATTCGTCCCCACTGGAATCCACCATCACAGGTCCCTGTCTACTTTCCGGAGACAATTTCTGGTCAATGTATACCTGGAGGACTTTATCATTCATTTTGATGAACATCATCTTCTCCACATTTTGTGGAAGTAACCTCCTACGCCGATCATTGACAAGGTTACCGGCTGCACTAAACATTCTTTCGGAGTACACACTGGAGAGGGAGCAACTTAGGTAAAATAAAGCCAGTTTGTGCAGGGGCATCCAAATTGCCTCTTTTTCCTGCCAGTATACATACGGACTGTCTGACATGTCTACTTGGATGCTGTCACTCATATAATCCTCCACCATTCTTTGAACGATGACAGAATCATGCAGTGACAGTAGACATGTCAGTAATCATTGGCACATCCTTCAGTCTGGACCAGATGTCAACTTTCACTCCTGACTGCCCTGCATCACCACCAGCGGGTGAGCTAGGAAATCTTATCCTTTTCCTTGCAGCCCCAGTGGTGGGAGAATTTGAAGGAGGAGCTGTTGACGGGTCACATTCCACTTGAGTTGACAATTTACTCACCAGCAGGTCTTTGCACCTCTGCACACTTGTGTCTGCCGGAAAGAGAGATACAACGTAGGCTTTAAACCTAGGATCGAGCACGGTGGGCAAAATGTAGTGCTCTGATTTCAACAGATTGACTACCCTTGAATCCTGGCAAATCAAATGAAGGGCTACATCCACAAGTCCCACATACTTAGTGGAATCGCTCCATTTTAGCTCCTCCTTTCATTTCTCCAACTGCTTCTGCAAAAGCCTGATGAAGGGAATGACTTGACCCAAGCTGGCAGTGTCTGAACTGACTTCACGTGTGGCAAGATCAAAGGGTTGGAAAACCTTGCACAAAACGGAAATCATTCTCCACTGCTGTTGTTGCTGCGGGAGGCAATACATCTACCCAGTGGGCTGTCACAGTCATACAGTCCTTAGTTTGCCCTGTTCTGCTTGTCCACATGTCCGTGGTTAAGTGGTTACTGGTTACAACCACATTTTTTAGGACACTGAGGACACTTTTTCTGATGTCTCTGTACATTCTCTGTATCACCTGCCTAGTGAAGTGGAACCTAGATGGGATTTGGTAACGGGGACACAATACCTCCATCAATTATGTACATCCCACTGCACTAATGGCGGATACCGGATGCATGTATAACACCAACATAAGTGTCAAGGCCTCAGTTATCCACTTTGCAACAGGATGACTGCTGTCATATTTCATCTTCCTCACAAAGGACTGTTGGTCAGTCAATTGCTTAGCGGAAGTAGTACAAGTGGTCTTCCGACTTCCCCTCTGGGATGACGATCGACTCCCAGCAGCAACAACAGTAGTGGCAGCAACAGCAGGCGTACCACTCAATAATCCTCCGGAGGAATCCCGGTTAGGAGAGGACTTGTCAATCTTGCTAGGGGCATGGCCTGCAGAAATACTGACGTTCATGGCTGAGGAGGAAGTTGACGTTGAGGGAATTGGTGGTGTGGCTTGCAGGAGCTTGGGTACAAGAGGAAGAAGGGATTTAGGTGTCAGTGGACTGCTGACGCTCTTACCCAAAGTTTCACAACTTGACACTGACTTCTGATGAATGCGCTGCAGGTGACGTATAAGGGAGGATGTTCCTAGGTGGTTAACATCCTTACCCCTACTTATTACAGATTGACAGAGGCAACACACGGCTTGACACGTGTTGTCTGGATTTGTGGAGAAATAATTCCACATCAAGGAGGTGGCTTTTTTGGTATTTTGCCCAGGCATCACAATGAGCGTCTTCATCCCACGGACAACAGGTGTCTCCCCCGGTGCCTCATTTAAACAAACCACATCATCATCAAAATCCTCATCATCAACTTCCTCCTCAGCGCCAGCAACACCCATATCCTCATCCTGGTGTACTTCAACAGTGACATCTTCAATTTGAATATCAGAAACTGGACTGTGGGTGCTCTTTCTAGCACTTGCAGGGGGCGTGCAAATGGTGGAAGGAGCTACTTCTTCCCATCCAGTGTTGGGAAGGTCAGGCATCGCAACTGCCAACACACTTGGACTCTCCTTGGGGATTTGTGATACGATCTCAGAATGCACAGTTATCTTCTGTAGTTTTTCCAGCTTAACTCTTTTAATTTTTCTAGCGGGAGGGTGAGGGCTTCCATCGTCATGTGAAGCTGAACCACTAGTCATGAACATAGGCCAGGGCCTTAGCCGTTCCTTGCCACTCCGTGTCATAAATGGCATATTGGCAAGTTTACGTTTCTCCTCAGACCATTTACATTTCTTTTTTTGGTGTCTTTTTACTGAACTTTGGCTTTTTGGATTTTACATGCCCTCTACTATTATATTGGGCATCGGCCTTGGCAGGCAATGTTGATTGCATTTCATTGTCTATGTCATGGCTAGTGGGAGCAGCTTTAGCACTAGGAGGAAGTGGTTCTTGATCTTTCCCTATTTTATCCTCCAAATTTTTGTTCTCCATTATTTTTCTGGAGTTATATAACACAATATGCGGCACAGGAGCACTGGACATATGGCAGCAGAGTATACCACTGTAACTGCCTGGTCACTGGAATGTCTGATGGCTGATGCACAGGACACTACCACTGGTCTGATGCAGGACAACACAGCAACACTGTAAGGGACTTGTTATTATTATACAGCAGCACTGGACATATGGCAGCAGAGTATACCACTGTGACTGCCTGGTCACTGGAATGCCTGATGGCTGATGCACAGGACACTACCACTGGTCTGATGCAGGAAAACACAGCAACACTGTAAGGGACTTGTTATTATTATACATCAGCACTGGACATATCACAGCAGAGTATACCTTGTGACTGCCTGGTCACTGGAATGACTGATGGCTGATGCACAGGACACTACCAATGGTCTGATGCAGGACAACACAGAAATACTGTAAGGGACTTGTTATTAATTATTATACAGCAGCACTGGACATATGGCAGCAGAGTATACCACTGTGACTGCCTGGTAACTGGAATGACTGATGGCTGATGCACAGGACACTACCACTGGACTGATGCAGCACAATACACCACTACTGAACTGATGCAGCACAACACAGCAACACTGGACCGGACTTATACAGCAGCACTGGACATATGGCAGCAAGAGGACGCAACCACTGTGTCTGGACAAGTGCAGCACAAGTCACGGACACTGAGAGAACGGAGACACATCCTCTCTCTACACTCTCCAATGCCGGAGTGAAAATGGCGGGGACGCGCGGCTCCTTATATGGAATCCAAATCCCGCAAGAATCCGACAGCGGGATGATGACATTTTGCCTCATTCTGGTTTCCGAGTCAGGCGCGAAAACCCGAGCCTGACTCAAATCCGGGCTCGGGTGGTGAAGCTCGGTAGGGTTCGATTCTCTGAGAACCAAACCCGCTCATCTCTAATTTATATATACAGTGGGGCAAAAAAGTATATGGACAGCCACCGATTGTGCAAGTTGACCCACTTAAAAAGATGAGAGAAGTCAGTAATTTCCATCATAGGTAAACTTTAACTGTGAGAAACCGAATCTGAAAAAAAAAACTAGGAAATCGCATTGTATGATTTTTAAACAATTTATTTGTATATTCTTGCGGAAAATAAATATTTGGCCAATCAAAAAGTTTAACTCAATACTTTGTAATATAACCTTGGTTGGCAATTACAGAGGTCAAACGTTTCCTGTAGATCTTGACCAGGTTTGCACACACTGTAGCAGGTATTTTGGCCCACTCTTCCATGCAGATCTTCTCTAGATCTGTCATGTTTTGGGGCTGTTGCTGGTCAAAAAGGACTTTCAACTCCCTTCACAGATTTTCTATTGGGTTGAGGTCTGGAGACACTCCAGGACCTTGAAATGCTTCTTACGGAGCCACTCCTTAGTTGCCCTGGCGGTGTGTTTGGGGTCGTTGTCATGCTGGAAGACCCAGCCACGTTCCATCTTCAATGCTCTTACTAAGGGTAGGAGGTTTTTGCCCAAAATGACACGATACATGGCCCCATTCATCCTCTCCTTAATACGGATCAGTCGTCATGTCCCCTTTTCAGAAAAGCAGCCCCAAAGCATGATGTCTCCACCCCTATGCTTCACAGTGTGTCTGGTGTTCTTGGGATGCCATTCATCATTCTTCTCCCTTCAAACACGGCGAGTGGAGTTTATAACTTTTAGGGGGGATGGATCTTCACCATATCTTCCTTCCCCACCCCACCCCCCTCCCCCCACCACCCCCTCCCCCATCCCCCCGGTCCTGTACCCCCTACCCCTCCTACTCCTACCCTATTCCCATCCACACCATTCCTGCACTGTTTTCTTCAATATATCACTTCACAGTTATGTTGATATATTAAATTTGACACATGTACGGTAAAAAGTTATTACTACAGTCAGACCACACTGGAAAGGCCCAATCTCGTCCGATCTTGGAAGCGAAGCAGTGTCGGGCCTGATCAGTACCAGACTAGGGAGACCATCTGGGAAGATCAGGTACTGTAACCAAACTGATGTTAAATAGCCTACATGAGCATGTCAGTTTAGTATTACTCACACTATCTGCATCTTAATAATCTATTAGTACCTTTAATTTTGCACTCAGTACTTTATCTATACATTTATATATATCCTTATGTACTTTTACCTTTAATTTTGCACTCTGCACTTTATATATATCTATATATCCTGATACTATGAATCACTCTGCAGTGTATAATATAGTTTACAGTGATTTACTGAATATTACTGTCACTATTGAATTAATTACTGACTAATCCCCGTTTTTCTATCTATTTTTATGCATAATATACTGGAGAACTAAGACAAATGTCCCTGATTATGGACTCCCCAAACATGGCCGCCGTGTGAAACTATATATGAACAAATCCTTATAAAGATAGCCGCCGCAAGGAAGTCCCTGAGAGTAAGATTCATAGAACTGTTGGTCTCCAAAGAAACGTCTGCAGCAGCGGGCGCACGCGCAATCGCATACCGGAAGTGGGGTGGAAATGACGCGACGGACGAAAACCGGAAGTGGGGCTGAAAAGATCCGCCGGCGCCTCTACAAGAGAGTTTTTCAAGCTCTCCAACACCAAACCTGCTTTGTAAATACTGATACAACATCATGTACACATATACTACAAAATAAGGCCACTGGACATACGTAAATAGAAGTTTTTAACCCATTTTACAATACCATGATTAATTAACAGGAAGTGATGTCATAATTACTATGAGATTAGTACTGGTATAAATAGAAGCTCAGTCCCACTCTGCCTTTACCCCTTGATGAAGTCTGAATGACGAAACGCGTTGGGCTACCTGGCAGTGACCTCATACCAAGTTAAGTTAAAATTGTTTTACATATTTTAACATACATTTTAACTGGTATTATATTGCATTGTGTCTATTGTTTTTATCCCATTTTTTAAGAAGATTTGCTGCTCAAATTTTAGTAATTTTTAGTATAGTTGTATAATCATTGTCTGTTTTAATGTATAAATAAACCCCCCTTTTTTTAGATTTATTTGATCTGGTTATTCATTTTATATATACTTTTAGATCCACTTTTATTGAATTAATTTAAGACACCGTTGGTCGCTATATCCCCCACCCCCCTGTATATATATATATATATATATATATATATATATATATATATCCCCTGTAGGCTGGTTTTGTTGATCGGCAGGTAAATCTGGAGGGTAGGAAAGAGGAAAATGCACCTAATAGTGAAGTATTTGGAGTAAGAAGTATGCACAAACAAAATGTATTATACTGTATATGTGCGTACTAAATAAATTATTGATGTAAATACATCAATATATCCATCTGAGGCTCACATCCGATGTGGTGGTAGTGCAGGTTCCTTTATCTATATGGTAGACTACAGTACCTCTAGATAGCAACAAAAAAAATGTGATTTACTATATTAAGTCAAAGGTCTATTAATCCACTTTTTTTCAATATTCGTTCCATGGAAACCATCTAATCAAGGGATTTGCATTAGAAGAAGAGTATGGAAACCCCGCTGTTTCATTTTCATAATGAAAATGAACATTTTGTTCAATTTGGGCAAAAGATGACATATATGGAGATCGCCAATTTTGCGCAATCAGGGATTTTGTAGTGCGTAATATATGACCCTTATATATCTAGCGTTTTGTGATAGGTCACCATGAAATAGGTGGAAAAGCGCCAACACCAGGATCGGGGTAATTGGGATATTCAAAACTGTAGACATAAGAGCAAACATTAAAGACCACAATTTAGATATGGCGGGGCACGCCCAAAAAATATGTATAAGTGAGCCCACATTGCGACAGTTGCGCCAACAAAGGGCCAAATGGGAAGACCAGATTTTATGAAGTAAAACTGGCGTGAGGTATAAACGATGTAGTAATTTAAAATATTATTCCGAATGGGAATGAAATACATCTGGATAATTGAAAACATGTTTTGAAGATCCTATGCCAATCATTTTCTGTAATGGGTCCAGTTATATAACTTTCCTATTTCAATAAGGAAAGGAATTTTATAAATTCTGGAGGTTCAATCAGGAGGGCGCACCACCATGAAATTCCACCTTTACCATCTGCCCGTTTAAATCTATCATATATATATATATTTGGGAAGATTTGATACCATATGTGGAGATTGATGTGGAGTGTCTAAGCTGAAGGTACTTGAAGAAATCCGAATGGGAGAGGTAGTATTGGGATTGAATCTAGGTATAAGAGAGTAAAGTTCCTAATGAAGTTGCCTCAGCTAGGGAAGTTATTCCATGGGGTATCCAGAAGTCATAAGAAAGATTTGGGATTAGGAGACCCACCCCTGCAAGGGAAAGGTGAGTAACAGGGAGGGAGAAGTCTGAATGTATATTAGTAAACTCCAGCCACACCTTGCGTGTGTTCAGGACCAATGAAACCTGAATTAATGAGTGTAGGTCTAATGATGGGGGAGCCATGAGCAAGCCGTCACAGGGAAGGGGGAAACCAAGCTATGTTCTAGGGTTACCCACACTTTGGGATTATCAGAGGTGAACCAAGCCCCAATTTGAGAGAGAATACACGCGAGTTGATAACTATGCAAATCTGGGTATGCAACTCCCCCATCTTGCTTTGGGAGGTATAGAGTTTTCCTGGCTAGACTAGGTTTTTTCCCTTTCCAGATGTACTTAATAAAAGTCGTATGGAATTTATTTAAAAGCAATTTGGGAACTATGAGGGGTATGGTTCTTAATATAAGATTTTCAGGGCAGCAATCCGGCCTAGCCATGAAATATTCAACATCATCCAATATGAGGACAGTAAAGATATTGTATTAAGAAGCATAGTATAGTTAGTAGTTATTAAATTGTCTAATTTAGGGGTAATGTGGATACCCAAATAATTAAGGCTTCCATCCTGCCAGGTGTAAATATATTCATAACATAGGGATCGAATGTGATCGGGATCAAAAAGTTAATAGAGAGCACTTCGGTTTTAGACCCATTCAATTTGTAGTAAGAAACTTTAGAATATTCATCATGAACACTATACAAATGGGGAAGAGATGTTTCCGGATCCACAATAGTTAGCAGGACATTGTATGTGAATAAGCAGATTTTATACGTCTTGCCAGATATAATTGGGCCCCTGATAGAGTTTGTTGTTCTAATTACCTCAGCTCGTGGCTCGATGGCCAATGCAAAAACCAGGGGGGATAAGGGGCCCAAATTATGCATTTTTAATAGACCAAAGGTGCATTCTGTTACGGATTGGGTGGCTATATGTATAGGTAACTTACCATACATCCCTCTGGCATTTAACTCACCTCAAATTTAGCAGACAGGGATGATTTGCTGAGGATAAAGGCATCATGGCACGAACCAGGATAGCCAGTTGCAAAACTCATGAATTTGAGTTTCATTATATCATCCTACGAAAGTGTCAGATATTGTGCTATGCTGCTATCTATTACACATTCATGGACTAGGTATCAAGCCCATTGGTATAAAAATGTGCAGTATTCAACTCATGAAACTACTGATGTTGCTCTGATTATTGCTCCTGGGGTCTCTCTGTCAGGTGGTAATTTGAATACTGCAGGTAGGTGTACAACATACCGTAACCATGGACAGCTATTATTCATATATTTACACTGCTTCACATGCATTGGGCACTTAAAAAGTCATCACAATCAATTTCCTAGAAATAGAATGGTGTTTAGAAGCTCAAATCGAATGTCTAACTTGATTCTATTCATTTGGGGATTTCAAGTTCGAATTAGAGTTCGATTTCAAATCAAATTGGACTATGAGAAAACATCAATGTTATTTAGAAATTTGATTTTTAGTGGGATCTGAATTGAATTTGGTTATGGAATCTATTTGTCATTCAATTTTGACTTTAGTAAATCTGTTCAATCAAAATTGAATGGAAAGCAAATGGAAATAGAATGCCAAAATCCCTTCTAAATTAAAATCGAACTAGTATCAAAATAGTAAATTCTGCCACAATAGGCTTCAGTATCTCGCATATTGCCACCTGCTTCACAAGTAAAGTAGGCAGTCTGGGTGGCTTGATGACATGAGTCATACTGAATTGCATCATCTTGGCCCCACTTTAATGATGGTAATCATGGCACTGTATAGCGAGGGCAGAGCCACAATTAAATAAACTCACCATCATGCCTCCTGAACTTCATACTTGGCTGCACCATGCCCACTGCACTGTCAACCTGGCTGCCCCCTCCCAATAAAATAGGGCAAGTATGCCTCTTTTCGGAAGTAATGCAGACACCACAAGGTATCCTGCATTAGCTTCTGTTATGCTTACTTTCCCAGAGTAAATCAGGAAACCAAAAGAACAAAGGGTTGCAGGTACATCAGGGTGTTTATTGAAAAAATAACAAGAACACAGTGATTTTGCAAAACTGAGGCAAAGCAGGTAAGAAAATAGGTCAGGTATATGCAGATATGGCAGAGAACAAACCACAATATATTTGCAGACTGAGATAATGTAGGTGAACGGATTGTCCAGAGAAATGCAGAAATTAAAAGAACCCAGTAAACAGACTATTTGCAGATAATGTAATTGCAGGAATGCAAGACAGGAGTACTGGATACTGGCAAACAGGAGTGATGCAGGTATCATAGGAACATCTACAGGAGACCTTGCAGAATGTAGACAGGCCAGGAATTCAAGCACAACTGCAGCTTGGCCTTTGCAGGGTGTTTGGCAGACAGGAAAACAGGCAGACAGGCATAACAAGAACAGCTCCCAAATCTGCAACCTCCTCACATTGGACCAGGAAACGTAGTGACAAACAAAATGTATAGGCCTCAAGCAGACTTTAAAAGCCAGATGACGGGGAAGTGGCTACAGCAGCAAGGTAATAGGGCGTCGGTGAACAGAGCTCACCAGTCCTACAGTCTGATCTCTCCTGAGCTCAGTTAGTGCAAGCCAGCTTACCCTCCCTGGTGCCCAGCTCCTGCTGCCTCTGTTGAGGTACGTGACAGCCCAGTGTGTGTGCCTTGGAATCATTGCCATCTATTCCAGTGTGCGGTCCTGGTGCAGTGAATAGCTGCGTCCGCCCGCCACTTCCGGATTCGCACTGTCTTCCACGTTGGTGCTCTGGGCTCTCCGATCAGGTTGTCAAAGTCAGGGGAGAGCTTGGCTGGCTTCCGTAGCTTAGGAGTTCCCTTCCTGCATACTCCTTTGTGGCCAGAGTTAGAGGCCAGCCTGGAGAATGCCTGTTGGTAGCTGGTGGAGGAGAGGTGAGCTGAAGGGACAGTGGCCATCTTGGGGAGTTTCTCATTCTGCACAGAATATTAAGGCTCTGTGTCTCTCCTGCACAACCCTGATTTATATTGTTGAGCCAGAATTACAGTTTGTGCTTTTTGTTATTATATATTCATACTTCTGCGGCCTTCTTACTTGAACATGGTGAAACATCATCACCCTTCTGCAGCTGCTAAGCTGGACAATTACGCTAGAAATCCTGCACCTCCTGCTGCAAGTAATCAACCTGATTCCGGGGAAGATTCTATTAGTGCTTTTCCTCACGTCTCTCTGCAGCAGGATTTAGAGGCCATTGCCAGTAGTGACAAGAGACTCTGACAAAATCGAGAAGGTGCAATGCGATTTATCATTATTAAGGCAAGATATCCAGCGCATACCTGAATGGGTTGGTGAGGTGGAGACTCGCATGTCCACTATGGAAGACTCCTTTCACATCCCAGTTTGTGGTTGAGATGGCTCACAGAATTCCTACCTGTCCATTACCGCCTGGGATACCGCCCCATACATTTATTGATAAATTTCTATATTATAAAGATCGTGACACTGTGCTGCGACTGGGTCGCTATAATTGCCCTTTGACCAGAAATGGAATTAAAGTTTCTGCCTTACTCGACTTTGCTGCAGACGTCCAAAAAGATTGGGCTTTGTTTGTCTCTGTAAAGCGCAGACTGCGGGACTTAAACCTTCCTTACTCAAAGTTATTTCCAGCTAAACTTCGAGTGGTAGTGCAAGGCGAAACCTTGAAAGTTCTTCAATCATCCACGTGATCCATGATTTGCCCCGAGTGGATGGCAGATGGCTCCGGACTGATTGCTTTTCATTTATATCTTATACAGTAGATACATATATATCACTTACACTTGTGTCATAGGCCTCACCGTATATTAATACTTATATCGGACAGATATGGGTTTTTGGTAATGATGTTCATCTTTACTGTTTTCTATCTGTTGTTATCATTGATAATTACTTCAGGGTTACATTATATATATATATGGGGTACTATATTTTGCTAATTTTTTTATGCACCAGCTATAGTATGGTAGTTCAATTGACCAGGGAGCTACCTTGTCTTGGTAGCTTTGTTTATCCATTCCTCTTCAACCGGATCTTGATTTTTCTCTTTTTTGCTCATACAAGTGAATTTATAGTTTGTGTTTTTTTATTTTTCACGGGGGTTTGGGGGGGTGTATTGTACATTCCTAACTTGCCTAATTTACAGCTTAGTTCTTGTTGCTTTTATTGAATTGAGGTTTTTGTTTTCTGTTGTCCGAGATCCAATTATGCCACTGTTGGGGAGGTATATGGGGTGGGGTCGTATCAATATGGGGAATATTTTCTTGTGTTTTCTTTTTCCGTGACCTATTGTTCTAAATACCTGATATCTATTTTATTTGTTGCCTTGGAGACTTATACACCTGCAAATACTGTATGGGGTAGCTGCTGGAGCAAATTACCTGTTTATATCATATTTAAATACATTTTTCAATGTCGCTTTTAAATATACTGACATGGAATGTCCATGATGTGAACGACAGGGTTAAGAGATTGCTAGTTCTTGAATTAATTAAACAATACAATTGTTTTACCGAGACTTATTTGGAGGGCAAAAAATTATTATCTTTAAGAAAACCTTGGGTGGGTTGGGCATATAATACCTCTCATACCACTCATTCATGGGGGGGGTATCAATACCAATATATATCAATATATATATCTGTACAATTCGTATTGCATTCTGTTAAAACGGATCCTCTTGGTAGATATATTTTTTGGGATTGCAAACATTTTTCTCAACCCCTATTTTTCCTAGCAGTTTATATTCCTTCCCCCTTTAATTATGACGTGTTGAAACAAGCAGCTTCCTTTATTACGCAATCACCTAGCACTCCTGTTATATGGTTAGGGGATTTTTACAACCTTATGGATTATAATCTAGATAAATGGTGGGGAACCTACTTACCTGCTCAAGAGAGCAAACCCTCAAATTTTGCTAATTATGTATCCTCCATTGGTCCGAGAGATGCCTGGAGAACTAGCTTCTCGGCTCGCCTGGTTCATTTTGACCATCCTGCGAATACAATTGCCCAACTTTATGACACCAATGGTAATTTAGCAAACACTACCCCAGCTATTGCTGATATCTCTCCTCAATTCTTTAGAGATATTTATAAAACTAGTTTAATCTGCCCTCTTGCAGAACTCTTCCAATATATTTCCTCTATTGAGTTGCCTAAATTATCTGCTGAAGCTAGGGATTTTTTGGATGCCCCAATCACTATGGAAGAAGCTGATATGGCAATCAGATCCTTTCAGGGTGGAAAGGCTCCAGGAGTGGATGGTATACCTGTAGAATTATACAAAACTCACTGTAGTATGTTTGTTACTAGGCAGTTGAAACTGTTTAATTGAACTTTTTGAGATTGGAATTTTACCTGATTCAATGTCTGAGACAATTATTGTGGTGTTGCCTAAACATGGGAAGGATCCTAGCTACCCTAAGGCTAGGCCAATATCCCTGATACCAACTGATGCTAAAATATTGGCAAAGATCCTGGCCATTCGAATTAATAATGTTATAACTTCTCTAATACACCCGGATCAAACTGGATTAATGCCCGGAATGACCACCAGCATGAATCTAAGACGACTCTTTACTCATCTTCAGGCCTCACATGGTGATGAGTCTCACTCAGTTGTTGTCTCTCTTGAAGCCACCAAGGCGTTTGATTCTGTTGAATGGCCTTACTTGTAGCAAGTCATGCACTGCATGGGTATTGGTCCATCTTTTTTAAAATGGGTGCAATTACTATATCAATAACCAAAGGCCAGGATCTCTGTCAATGGTTACGTGTCTGCTCCCTTTTCTCTTTTGATTCACTAGGCAAGGCTGCCCCTTATCACCAATGCTGTTCACTATTGCCATTGAACCCTTAGCTTGTATTATACATTCTCATCCACATCTTACAGGATTTCAATTAGGTCAAAGGATGGATATGGTCACCCTGTACGCCAATGAGTTGTTGTTTTTGCACAATTATAGAACTTCTATGCCGACTATACTAGGTGCTATAGAGTAATTTGGTGAATACTCTGGTCTCTCCATAAATTGGAATAAATCTTCAATTATGCCTTTACGGGGTCCTGTCCCCCCCTAATCTAGATATCTCTCTTCCACTAAGATGGGTTACTCAGTATAAATACTGAGAGATACTTATTAGTAATGATTGCAAAGATTTCACTCTTACAAACCTCTTTCCATTACTATCTTATTTAAAAGATAAAGCTAAATTGTGGAGCAAGTTACCTCTTACTGTGGTGGGAAGGCTTAACCTCACTAAAATGATTGTTCAACCCAAAATCCTTTACGTTCTTCAACAATCTCTGATCTATGTCCCAGCTTCCTTTTCTAGACAATTAAATAGTATTCTATCTTCCTTGATTTGGGCAAACATCCAAGAATTAGCATAGATGCACTTACTAGAACCAGAAATGATGGTGTATTAGCTCTCCCACATTTTAGATGATATTATTATGCTTGCCAACTGGCACAGTTTAGATTATGGATACCAGAGGATAATTAATTATCTCTTCTGGCACTCTTTATTCAGCAAAATGTTACCCCCCTCTGGCACTCCCGTTGGCTTCTAGAAATGTATAACCTAAGGGGTAGACAAATGTGGGAATCCAAAGCAATTGTATCTATTGGGCAAATTTATGAGGCCAACATTATTAAATAATTTCAACAATTGAAAGATGAGTTTGATCGTTCTCAAACTTTTTTCTTCCGATATTAACAATTGAGACATGCCCTTCGGGTTCAATATAGGGATAGACCTCCTGTTTTTAATCCATCTCTAGCCAAAACTTTTCTAATCCAATTAGAGCGCATGAAAACCATTTCGATATTCCTTTTTATTAGCTGAACATCATAATGCGGCTTTACCTGCGCTGAGGACAAGATGGGAAAACAACCTTGACCCCCTGAGTAATGAGGAATGGGATACAGCTAGAGAATTTCCACATCATGCTACAGTCTCTATAAGATTTCAACAAATTCAGTTTTTTATTCTTTACAGATCCTATTTGACTCCTGCTAGATTGGTCAAATTTGGAGGCTGTACTACTCCCACTTCTCCCAAATGTGGGAATACTCAGGGCAATTTTTTGCATCTTCTCTGGATGTGTGCAGTAGTCTCCTCTTTCTGGTCGCAAGTAAAATCGGCAATAATAGCAACTGGTATCCCTAGGCATGTTCTAACGTCCAAAATGTGTCTGCTGGGAGGTCAGGATGAGATGGTCCTCAATAACCCAGGTAACCAATATGTTACTAATCTATGTTCCTTGGCTAAGGTGTGTATAGCTCGTAATTGGATGGCCCGAACATGGCCTATGTTTGCTGAGTGGGTAGCTCTGGTGAATACCTCGATACAAAACATGAAAGATATGTTTATATGTAGGCACACTCCTTAAATTTTAAAAAAGTTGGGATAAATGGATGGACTCACCACACTTTCCTAATAATTAAAGTTTGTTAAGATATAATCCATTGGTGTTTCCACAGGTACCAGTATTAGTTTTAGTGTACCGTCCAACTATAACTGGCAATGTATGGGTTTTTGGTCAGTACTTATTCTACACACAGGTCTTTAAATAAAGGTCATGTATTTCCCTTTTCCTTTTTTCTTTTTGAGTTCATTGTTCAAAAAGTATAGATACTTGGAAGATAAAGAATTAACAGAGTACAGACATACTCTTTGTTTAACTGATAAAGATTTTATTATTACACCATTCATTACAGAATAATACCAGCTACAATTTTGAATGTCAAAATGCAATTATGATTGTATTCTATACATATTATTCATAACTGATATCCAGTCTTCTGCTACTAGGATGTTTTCATAGATTCCTGTCAGATGTTTTTATAAAAAACATGTTGAGTAATGATTGAAACTGCATATTCTTATACTCAACTATCTCTGCCATGTCGAACACTGTATTTATTATTTATTTTATTACCAGTTATTTATATAGCGCACACATATTCCGCAGTGCTAAACAGAGAACATTTTGCTATTCACATTAGTCCCTGCTCCAGTGGAGCTTACAATATTTATTCCCTACCACAAGTACACGCACACACATTTACCCTAGGGTTAATTTTGTTAGGAGCCAATTAACATACCAGTATATATTTGGATTGTGGGAGGAAACCGGAGTACCCGGAGGAAACCCACGCAAGTGCTGGGAGAATATACAAACTCCACACAGTTAGGGCTATGGTGGTAATCTAACCCATAACCTCAGTGCTGTGAGGCAGTAATGCTAACCATTACACCATCCGTACTGCCACACTGTACTGCTCTGTAACCTTTTTTTATGTCTAATAAAAAAACTTTATTTAAATTTAAAAAAAAGCCAGATGACAGGTGTCCAGACTTTGCTGATTAAATGATCACTCACCAGGCACCTGATTTGCAAGAATGTCCAAAGTGCAGAACCTCATGCAGGGAGCGAAACTGCAATCAAAAAATGTCTGGTGACCCCTGGTGGTAAAACAACAAATAACCGAACATACGAAACATCTTTAGCTGATTTTACCCTTGCTATTTAGTAAGTTATGAGAAACTGATCATATATTGTAAAATCAACAGCGGAGGACTTCTACAACCTAGAAAGGGAAGGTGTGAATACACGGAGCAGATCACTCAGTCAACCAGGTAGATGAAAACATAAATACTGTATGCTTTATTAACATAAAAATTAGGACCAGAAATACCCGACAACTTAACAATGCCAGAGGGTTACCACAATGCTAGATATTGTGCTGTTAGTCACCTCAACCATTACCTCAAAATCCCCAGCCAGACATCAATGCCTAGAAGTAAAATTGCTGATGGCAGTCTGCACCAATGAAACATCATAGTACCCGTTAATGGCAGTATTAATGGCAGTATTCAGCTAGTGCCCAGGTTCTCCAGCCTTAAACACATGGGTAACAAACTCTGCATTTGGAATGGTTACTATACACCATGGGCTAAATGTAATAGGTCGTGATTTTGTGGAACATGCGATTTTTACTGCAAAATCGTACGTTTTCCGCAAATTGTAAATGTAATAGAGTGCGGCAATGGTCAAAATCGCAAGTTTTCAGACTCTACCAAAAATAGCAAGGGAAAAATAATATCCAGATGTTTTCCAATTGAAAACAATAAAAACTGCAAATGTAATAGGGTGCGATTTTTCCACTTGCACACAAAACATTACCAAAAAGGGCTAATGTAATAGGATGCGATTCTTCTGGTATCCTAAAAATCACAGCAAATCACACATTTGAAACTTGCGATTTTTAGCTAAAAATTGCAAATGTAATAGGGTGCGATTTTTAGGTTTAAAACAGAAATCGCATACAATTTTTTGCGATTATTAGTAAAGGAAACACACAGTTTTTAGTAATAAAAACATGCATTTTTTAGTACGTTTCCATTACTTTGTGCACTTAGCAAGAAGCATGCACAGATCAGTGACATCCGTGCATGTTTCTGTCTGTAAAAGTAAAGAAAGACTTTAAAAAAAGACGTGTAGCCCCCCCCCCCCCCCCCCCCCCCGTCCTCCAAAAGCATAACCTGCCTGGGCTTTTTGAGCCAGTCCTGGTTGCTAAAATACAGGGTAAAAATACAGGGGGGAAAATGGGTAGGGTTCCCCCGTATTGTAACAATCAGCACCGGGCACTTGGACTGGACATGATTGCAAAAATACAGGGGGGAAAAAACTTAGGGGTCCCCCGTATTTTTGCAACCAGGACCGGCTCAAGGAGCCTGTGGATGGTTATGCTTTTGGGGGGGACCTGTATGTCTTTTTAAAAAATAAACAAAAAAACTTTTTAACTATTTCTTTACTTTTACAGTCAGAAGCATGCATGGATCTCACTGATTTGTGCATGCTTCTGGCTTGATCGCCAGTCTGAACCTGCTCTATTATACTGGTGAAAATAATAGCATCCATGGGAAACGTATGATCTCCTAAACAGTCTACACATGAGCAAAACTTACATTTTACTCCTAGAACTTGACATAGCATAACTGCTTGGTCAATTCCAAACTAATACATCACCATGGTTCAGTGCTACCCTTTTTAATGCCTACTGTATTTCCATACCCCACGTTGCAAGGAAAGGTCCTGGTATAGTTCTTAGATACCACTGTTTGGTGTTTATTGGCAGATGCCTACAAAATTGGTAGGTGAGTAGCAAATGTGAGCAAGGAGGTTAGTCCACACATTGATTTTAAATCAGATTAGGATACACATGATTGGAATCAAACAGCAGCCAATACGATAAGGTAGCAATCAATCCTGGGCCTAATAATGTATAGCCACCACTTTGGCGCTTCAATAATACAGTGACAGAATTGTACACATGCATTTACTTTTATAGAGGCATGTAAACAACTCTTGCACCTAAAGTTTAGACAGACTTATTTTTAAGTATGGTTCCCACCATGGCAATAACTATGTGGAGTTTGTATATTTTCCACGTATGAGCATGGGTTTCCTCCCACAAACCAAAAATATACTGGTAGGTTGAATGTCTTCCGACAAATTAAACCCTAGCATGAAGGTGTGTGCATGTACATGTGGTAGGAAATACAGGGCCTTATTCAGGTTGGTTACCAAGCCAAAAAAGTTAGCAATTGGGCAAAATGATGTTGCACTGCAGGTGGGGCAGACGTAACATGTGCAGGGAAATTTAGATTTGGGTGGGATGTGTTCAAACAGAAATATAAATTGCAGTGTAGAAATTGAGCAGCCAGTATTTACCATGCACAGAAACAATATAACCCACCCAAATCTAAAATATCTCTGTACATGTTACATGTGCCCCCCTGCAGTGCAACATGGTTTTGCCCAGTTGCTAACCTTTTTAGTTTGCTAACCTACCTGAGTAACCCCTATAGATTATAACTGCACTGTGGCAGGGACTGATGTGAAAGCCCAAATATTCTCTGTAAAGAGCTGTGGAATTTGTGCACTATTTAAATAACTGGTAATAAAGAAATAATAATGTATTTAAGACTAAGTTAAGCATAGAAACAGTTTCAGATACATTTGTCAAAGGGGATGTGCTCATGTTTACAATCATTATGTCAACAAGCCGTAGATCGGCAAAACTGTATTTTAACAGAGTCGGCAATTATAACTGCAAACATGCTGCTTTAAAAGCATGTTTACACTATCGCTGGCAAAATTATTGAAATGTTTTAAGCTGCGTTATAAACTTGTTGGCATAGTGCAGTTGACATAATACTGTCAACCTCCTGCTTGTCCACATAATGATTGTCAAAATAACATATTTCGTCTAGAGGTGTATAGCATATATATTTTGGGTGCTGGAGGGCTGCTTCAAAAGACTTAATGATGACAACTGTCATACTATAAGTACTATCTAGCCTCTTGGGTGATTGTTTGTGAATTGACCTCCAGCTTATAGTATTTAAATTATCATCAGTTTCAGATACATTCGTCAAAGGGGATGTGCTCATGATATTTACATTCATTACGTCAACAAGCCATAGATTGGCAGGACTATATTTTAACAGAGTTGGTAGTAAACTGCAAACTTAAATCATAAGTATCATTTAGGAGCAAATGCAGGATGCAAGCCACAATCTGCTGCTCTGTGGAACATTGGAGCAAGAGCGGAAGTCTTGGGGAGTCTTGGGACCTAATTTAGATCTGATCGCAGCAGCAAATTTGTTAGCTAATGGGTAAAACCATGTTCATTGCAGGGGGTGGGGCAGATATAACATGTGCAGAGAGAGTTAGATTTGGTGGGTTATTTTGTTTCTGTGCAAGGTAAATACTGGCTGCTTTGTTTTTACACTGCAATTTAGATTTCAGTTTAAACACACCACAACCAAATCTAACTCTCTCTGCACATGTTATATCTACGCCCCCCTGCAGTGCACATGGTTTTGCCCATTAGCTAACAAATTTGCTGCTGCGATCAGATCTGAATTAGGCCCTTGATCTTTTTTTACTCAGGATAGTGTATGAAATACGTTATTATTAATTAACACTATAGATGTAGGCTGTATCAATTATTCTTATCTAATATAAATGACACAAGTGGTCAAGAAAAGGTTACACATCCAAAATAAATTCATGAATATAATAGTACCAGTAGGAGACAGAACTGCACTTTCTAAGCACACATTCTTCCATCTCATGGTAAAGCACCTGTCTCTTTTTCTTGGCAGCTACTCTCTGGTCCAGAAAACTGATTGAGCACTCAGGTCCACACATACAGCAAACGTTGTAGAAGAAGCTGCTATACTGGGTATGTGCAGCAGCTTCACACTGTCACTTACACTGTATGTTGCAGCAGCTCTAGTGATCGTATTACTAGTCTAAGAAGAGGGGGTTTTCCAGGCAACCGAAACCCCCAACCCCCTCTGCTTGCCTATGTCATTGGTATATTTTATAAATTCAATTAATTTGCAACTGTCTTCTCATTTTACTTAAATTTCAAGTCAGTATGAACTGTGACAGGAGACATGTTTTAGTTGTTTTTTAAAGGCATAAGTAATGGATGTGTGGTGGTGTTATTTTATGTTTTTTTTATATAGTAAATGCCACTTTCAGTTTTAAGGCATTAGACTCTGCCATGCATCTGACAACATTGCCCAATTTAATAATAATAATAATAATAATAATAATAATAATTATTATTATTATTATTATTATTATTATAACTATAATTATTAGAGATGAGTGGGTTCGGTTCGTTGAGATCCGAACCCCCCTGAACTTCACCCATTTTACACGGTTCTGAGGCAGCCTCGGATCTTCCCGCCTTGCTCGGTTAACACGAGCGCGCCCGAACGTCATCATCCCGCTGTCGGATTCTCGCGAGATTTGTATTCTATATAAGGAGCCATGCATTAGAGATGATAGCGAGAGGACGTGGCTGTGTTCTCTCAGTTTCTGTGTTCAGTGTGCTGCAAATATCTGTGCTCAGTGTGCTGCAAATATCTGTGCTCAGTGTGCTGCAAATATCTACATTCTCTGCCTGAAAAATGCTCCATATCTGTGCTGCATTGTAGTATATAGTAGGAGGACAGTGCAGAATTTTGCTGACCACCAGTATATATATAGCAGTATGGTACAGTAATCCATTGCTCTACCTCTGTGTCATCAAGTATACTATCCATCCATACCTGTGCTGCATTGTAGTTGTGCGCAGTATATAGTAGGAGGACAGTGCAGAAATTTGCTGACCACCAGTATATATATATCTCAGTACGGTACAGTAGTCCATTGCTCTACCTCTGTGTCGTCAAGTATACTATCCATCCATATCTGTGCTACATTGTAGTATATAGTAGGAGGACAGTGCAGAATTTTGCTGACCACCAGTATACATATAGCAGTACGGTACAGTAGTCCATTGCTCTACCTCTGTGTCATTAAGTATATTATCCATCCATATCTATGCTGCATTGTAGTTGTGCGCAGTATATAGTAGGAGGACAGTGCAGAAATTTGCTGACCACCAGTATATATATATCTCAGTACGGTACAGTAGTCCATTGCTCTACCTCTGTGTCGTCAAGTATACTATCCATCCATATCTGTGCTGCATTGTAGTATATAGTAGGAGGACAGTACAGAATTTTGCTGACCACCAGTATATATATAGCAGTACGGTACAGTAGTCCATTGCTCTACCTCTGTGTCGTCAAGTATACTATCCATCCATATCTGTGCTGCATTGTAGTTGTAGGAGGACAGTGCAGAATTTTGCTGACCACCAGTATATATATAGCAGTACGGTACAGTAGTCCATTGCTCTACCTCTGTGTCGTCAAGTATACTATCCATCCATATCTGTGCTGCATTGTAGATGTGCGCAGTATTATAGTAGGAGAACAGTGCAGAATTTTGCTGACCACCAGTATATATATAGCAGTATGGTACAGTAGTCCATTGCTCTACCTCTGTGTCGTCAAGAATACTATCCATCCATATCTGTGCTGCATTGTAGTTGTGGGCAGTATATAGTAGGAGGACAGTGCAGAATTTTGCTGACCACCAGTATATATATATATATATATATATATAGCAGTACGGTACAGTAGTCCATTGCTCTACCTCTGTGTCGTCAAGTATAGTATCCATATCTGTGCTGCATTTTAGTTGTGCGCAGTATTTTAGTAGGAGGACAGTGCAGAATTTTGCTGACCACTTTTTTAAGTGCTGACTATTTTTTTAAGTGCCATCCTGTCTGACACTGCAGTGCCACTCCTAGATGGGCCAGGTGTTTGTGTCAGCCACTTGGGTCGCTTAGCTTAGCCATCCAGCGACCTTAGTGCACCTCTTTTTTTCTTTGCATCATGTGCTGTTTGGGGACTATTTTTTGAAGTGCCATCCTGTCTGACACTGCAGTGCCACTCCTAGATGGGCCAGGTGTTTGTGTCGGCCACTTGGGTCGCTTAGCTTAGCCATCCAGCGACCTTGGTGCACCTCATTTTTTCTTTGCATCAAGTGCTGTTTGGGGACTATTTTTTGAAGTGCCATCCTGTCTGACACTGCAGTGCCACTCCTAGATGGGCCAGGTGTTTGTGTCAGCCACTTGGGTCGCTTAGCTTAGTCATCCAGCGACCTCGGTGCAAATTTTAGGACTAAAAATAATATTGTGAGGTGTGAGGTGTTCAGAATAGACTGGAAATGAGTGGAAATTATGGTTATTGAGGTTAATAATACTATGGGATCAAAATGACCCCCAAATTCTATGATTTAAGCTATTTTTGAGGGGTCTTTGAAAAAAAACACCCGAATCCAAAACACACCCGAATCCGACAAAAATATTTCAGGGAGGTTTTGCCAAAACGCGTCCGAATCCAAAACACGGCCGCGGAACCGAATCCAAAACACAAAACACGAAAAATTTCCGGTGCACATCACTAATAATTATATAATGTATTATTGTATGTTCTTATTACATAAGTAGGTCCTAAACAATAGGATAATGCCAAGCTACTTAAATTATGAGTTAGAATGATGAGGAGGAGCAACGAGGAGGAAAAATAATGATGATGTTGATGCAAAGCAGCTGTGCGGGATGATGATGAGGAGGAATGATGTGAATGAATGAGGAGGATTGATGATGAGGAATGATGAGTTGGAATGATGATGATAATGAGGAGGAGAAGCAATAAGGAGGAGGAATGATGATGATGATGATGATGATGATGATGACGATGATGATGATGATGATGCACAGCAGCTTTGGGGGATGATGAGGAATAAAGAGGAGAAATGTAGAGTAGAGTGTATCTCTATGCAGGTACTGGAACCTGGGTTGAATCTGATACTTGTTCCAGAAGAATCATTGTGTTTTCCATGAATTTTATGCTCTAAAATGATAGTGAAATTATTAACCATTAAAGTCACCAATTAAATAGAAAACATAACAGCTTTTGTAAGTTCAATGTATTATTGGCCTAATTCAAGGTTGATTGCAAAACAACATTTTCCTCTAATGGATAAAATCATGTGCATTGCAGACAGGGCAGTTATAACATGTGCAGAGAGAGTTAGATTTGGGTGGGTTATATTGTTTCAGTGCAGGGTAAATACTGGCTGCTTTATTTTTACACTGCAATTTAGATTTCAGTTTGTACACACCCCACCCAAATCTACCTCTCTCTGCACATGTTATATCTGCCTGACCTGCAGTGCACATGGTTTTGCCCATTAGAGGAAAATGTTGTTTTGCAATCAACCTTGAATTAGGCCCTATATACTCACTTATTCTGATGTTAGCACAATTTTAAGGAGTTTTAGCTGCTCCTTGTGTTTCCAATCCTTACCACGTTTTATGTGTCTGGTATTTACTTATTTTTTTCCTAGTTTTTTTATTTAGTCATTTTAATGAGTTGCTTCATTATTAATTATTTTTTGTAATTGGTGCGTGGGCAATTTCTTAGTAATCCTGCTGGTCAGATATTTTTACCATCAGCTCCACTTCAATGACCGAAATTGCCTTCACTCATTTTGTTTTTCTTTTCTTGACACCCCTCCTCCACCTCCATGGCACTGTCAGTGACACTTAGCAGATTTATTAAATTCTCCTCCCCTCCATCCATTTTTTGTTTCCCCTTGCCAGACATCATGGCTCCTTGACATCTTATTGGTGCACTACATTGATGAAGAGCATGAGCTTTGGATGGGGTTTCCCTTAATGCAGACAAATCACGGTACACTGACAGATGTCAACAAGAAATCTTCATTCACTATTCCTAACCTGAGCATGTTTTCAGCAAGTATTCTGACATTTTTCCAGTCTTGTATACTATAATTCCAACTTCAGATTTTTGGTCTTGAGTATATATTTATTTATTTCAAACAAAACCCTATTGTTTCTATATTTCTGTATATGCATCTCTATTTATTTTATATGAATCTCCATGTATTTTGATTTAGGTGCCTATACATACAGTATTATGTACACTGTATATATATGTATGAGATGCGGTTATGTGACCAGTGGTCGGGAGACCGCCAGTCACAATACCAATGCCGGGATCCCGAGCTCTGAATATCCCGCCAGTCGGCATGCCAACCAACAAGGACAATTCCCACTCGTGGGTGTCCATGACACCCATAGAGTGGGAACAGAAACTGTGGCGAGTGCAGCGAGCCACCAAGCCCGCTGGTGGTGAGTGCAGAGATCCCGCAAGGGGCTTCGGTGTGCTCACCCCCCCATTGGATCCCGTCATCGGTATGGTGAACGTGTAGATCAATGTTGGCAGGCGGGGCTATATCTCATCCATGTACGGGAAAGAAATACACCATTAATTTTCCCCTAACTTGCACCACAAAATATGTGATTTATGTACTAATATGCCCATGTGGTCTATACTATGTGGGCAAAACTAAACGGCAATTCCGCAAACGCATGGCTTTGCACCATACAGCTATTAGTGCCATAGAAACTGGCAAAAGCGAACAACCAATGGCCAGGCACTGTTTTTTGGCTGGACATGGGGTGGCTTCGATTAGCTAAAAATATATAGATCACTTCCCTCAATCGATTTGATGGGGTGATCGGGATCAAAAACTCCTCCAGCTTGAGAGTAGGTGGATCTTTACCTTGGATACAGTTGCTCCTAGAGGTCTCAATGAGACCTTAGGGCTACAGTGCTTTCTAAGATCAGCGCTATGTACACTAATTACTTTGCATTATAAATATATGTTTATTAATGTTATAACTTATTATGTAATGTTGCACAGCAATGCACTATGCTATGGCTACATGTATTTTCTCTTTTAACATGCTGTTTTATTGCAGTATGTGTTTTATGTGAATTCTATTTAGAAGTTACAGGTTTCCATAGCAACATGGAGCTGGACACTGATTGGCTCCCTGCGAGGTCGCGACCTGATGACCTCATCGCTCCAGTGCGGCTGTTGCTGGATGTTCCGAGATGCGGTCGGAGGGTTGGCTTCTTGCAGGTGAGTATGATCAGGTATTAGAACAAGGTGTGGCTGAGGCTATATATTACTGTTATATGTCATTTGCACTGTGTTTGTCCCTGATGACGGGCTGTGTCCTGAAACGCGCGTTGGACTATGACGCAATAAAGTTAACTTTTTCTTCAAACAAATATTCAGACTCCAGACTGCCGCCTATTGTGGAATTCTGTGTAAGGTCTAAGTATACCGTGGAGGGCGCCGGAGCATGTGTATACTGATTGGGCAGAGTGCTGGGCACAGGACTGTTATATGTAAGGAATTCTTTGGATGAAGGCCCACAGTTCCAACTGCTGAGGAGCCACTACCGGCTCAATTGTCTAAATTACTGCCACGCTCATTATTCAAACCTCAGTCTTTCAACCCTTCTATAAAGACTTATCTACATCCACTGGATTCTGAAGTCCAATCTCAAGTGTCAAGTCTACCATGGATTTGTCCTAATTTGAGCAGCCTGGAATGTAATGCACTTGATAATCTGGCTAACAATCCGACTTGATTTTCTGCCCCGTGGATAAAGGAAGCGCCTTAGTCCTCCAAATTCTTCATGATTACAAAAAACAAGTGTCTCTCCATTTGGATGATACTACTACATATCATCTTTTACCTGGTGACCAGTCAATTGTATTCAAGGCGTAATTGGCCTCTTTGTTACAGTCTGCAGTCACTAATCAGACAATTTCCCCCAAACTAACAGATGCCCTACTACCAGCTTTTCTCTTGGTCCCCTTGTTTTATATGATCCCCAAGGTTCCTAAATCAATAACCAAGCCCCATTGGCATTTCTATAATGGGTGCAGTGTGTGCGGTGCACACGGGCCCCTAAGTCCAGGGGGGCCCACACTGCACACACTGCACCCATTTCTCCTATACTTACCTTTCCAGAGTCCATCATTGAACGTGTGTGGGCCCCCTCCTCTCCCAAAGCCATCGCGTCGCTGCTAGCGCACTGACCACTAGAGACTCTGGCACAGTGCCAGAGTCTAGAGCGCTCAGATTTTTTGGAGTCCTGCACATGTGCTGTAGACTCTGGAACTGTGCCAGAGTCTACAGCACTCAATGGCTACGGGAGAGGAGGGGGCCCACACACGCAGTCTGCACACGGGTCCCCTCCTCTCTAAAGATGCCCCTGCCAAGCCCCCAGGCAGACCTATAATGTCTGTGCATGGTGGCCTATTTCAATCCTCTTCAATGTAATTGGACAGTCTGATTCAGCCATGCATACATAGTTATCCACAATATTTATTGGATACAATGTCATTATTACTCAAGCTACAGGAACTACCAACACTAGATTCAGATCTTTGTATGTTTACTGTAGATGTCTGTAATATATATACCTTCATCCCTCATGAGATGGGACTGCTATTTGTTAGACATTACATAGTACATAGTTGATGAGGTTGAAAAAAGACAAAATGTCTATTGAGTTCAACCTGTATTATAAAATGTTTAATCATTTAAATGCTGTATCCTTGGATATTTCTTTCAGTTAGGAATTTATCTAATCCAGGGGTGGCCAAACAGTCGATCGCGATCGACTGGTCGATCGCGGACATGCGACCAGTCGATCGCGATCTGCCGCCCATCCACCCGAGGCGAGGAGAGCGCAGGGCGCGCTTCTCCTGCCTGCCGCCTTGCCCCTCAGTCTGGTCTCCGGCAGTGATGGCGGAGTGTATAGCTCAAATCAGGCGCCGGTTCGTTAGCCAATGAGAGCTTGCGGACCGGCGCCTGATTTGAGATATACACGCTGCTGTCACCGCCGGAGACCAGACTAAGAGGCAGGGCGGCAGGTAGGAGAAGCGCGCGCTGTGCTCTCTACACAGTGGTGAGCAGCACTGTCGGGGCATATGTGGCACTGTGGGGGCATATCTGGCACTGTGGGGGCATGGCACTGTGGGGGCATATCTGTATCTGGCATGGTGGGGGCATATCTGGCACTGTGGGGTCAAATCTAGCACTGTGGGCACATGGCACTGTGGGGTCATATCTGTATCTGGACTGTGGGGGCATATGTGGCACTGTGGGGGCCTATGTGGCACTGTGGGGTCATATGTGGCACTGTGGGGTCATATGTGGCACTGTGGGGGCATATGTGGCACTATGGGGGCATATGTGGCACTATGGGGGCATATGTGGCACTGTGGGCACATGGCACTGTGGGGTCATATCTGTATCTGGCACTGTGGGGTCATATCTGTATCTGGCACTGTGGTGTCATATCTGTATCTGGCACTGTGGGGTCATATCTGGCACTGTGGGAACATGGCACTGTGGGGGCATATCTGTATCTGGCACTGTGGTGGCATATCTGTATCTGGCACTGTGGGGTCATATCTGTATCTGGCATTGTGTGGTCAAATCTGGCACTGTGGGGGCATATCTGCCACTGTGGGGGCATATCTGTATCTGGCATTGTGGCGGCATATCTGTATCTGGCACTGTGGGGTCATATCTGGCACTGTGGGGGAATATCTGACACTGTGGGCACATGGTACTATGGGGGCATATCTGTATCTGGCACTGTGGGGTCATATCTGTATCTGGCACTGTGGGGTCATATCTAGCACTGTGGGGTCATATCTGGCACTGTGGGGGCATATCTGGCACTGTGGGCACATGGCACTGTGGGGGCATATGTGTATCTGGCACTGTGGGGGCATATGTGTTTGAGGTTTTTACCTGTGGGGGCCAATGTGTTATTTCGTGCGAGACAGTCATTACACTCTGTGCAGCAAGGCTACGTCCCTTTTTTTGTTATACCACGCCCACTTTTTGTTATACCATGCTGCTTTTTTGGGCACGTGCCTGCAGAGCGTGCTATTATCCCACCTAGGTAGATCACAAAAGCTTTTTAGCTTTCAAAGTAGATCACCGACTCCAAAAGTCTGGCCACCCCTGATCTAACTTATTGACTGAGTCCACCATTACTACCTTCTCTGGTAGAGAATTCCAAATCCTTACTGCTCTTACTGTGAAGAACCCTTTCTTCCGTTGTGTATGAATTTTTTTCTCTTCTAACCTCAGGGGGGTCCTCGTGTCCTGTGTAACTTTTTTTGATAAACAGATTGTCTGATAAATCCTTGTATTTTCCCTTTATGTATTTAAAAATATTAATAATGTCTCCCCTCAGCCGACTCTTTTCCAGTGTAAACATATCTAACCTTGTAAGTCTTTCCTAATAATACAGTGCCTCTAACCCTTTAACCAGTTTGGTAGCTCGCCTCTGAACCCTTTCGAGTTCCAAGATATCTTTTTTATAGTGAGGTGCCCAGAACTACACACAATATTTCAGGTGTGACCGTACCCATGATTTATACAGTGGCAGGATTACACTCTCATCCCTTGTCTCCATTTTGACACAATGTCCGCTTTACACAGGACCTGATGTGAACCTAATCATTGATTTACTGAATTTAATTTTAACCAAACATTTTCTTTCTGACAATAAATTTTATTTACAGCTAATTGGCTGTGCGATCAGTGTGGCAGTAGCACCATCATATGCAAACATTTTTATGTTTGACAGTGAAGAAGAAATCTTCTTCCCAGACCCTCACACAGCCAATCAAATTTTCTTTTTTTTTTGTCGTTATATAGATTATTTGGTCATTTTTTGGAAGGGCCCGAGTGCAGATTTGATTGACCACATTTCTGAACATAATGAAAGCACTAGTCCTGTTAAATTTACCTTCTCAGTAAGTTCTTTAGAGGTTAATTTTCTAGATGTAACTACTGTATATCTTCTAACGAAGGAATTATTTCAACTAGCTTATATTCAAAACCTACAGACAGAAACAATCTCCTCATTCATAATGCTGTCATCCTCCATCTCTGATCAAGGGTCTTCCTTACTCTCAGCTACTGAGAGTAAGGCGTATTACATCTGACCCGGTTCTAGCTGAATCACAAATTGATGCTATGTTTGATAAATTATCTGCTAGAGGTTATAATTTGCACCAGTTACAACAAGTTAAAGCAAAAGTGCTCAGCATGGAGAGGTCTTCCCTCCTTACTACTCAAAATAAATCAAATACGCCATTTGTACCTTGGGTTAACAAATATAACCAAGCAAGCCCGGCCATCAGTAAGATATCCAAGAAGCTTTGGCCTATTGTCCAATCAGATTCAGATTTACATCTTAATGATACACGTATTATGTCCTGCTATAGCCGTGGATGGAATTTGAGAGACATCCGGGTTAAGTTGTATATCTCTAAAATAAAATTTAATGACATTCCTGGTAAATGGGGTGTGTGTCACTTGTCAATTTTTAATTGCAGGCGATATGTTTTACCACCCTCAGACTGGACAGCCTATCCAGATTCGACATAGACTTGCTTGCAATAGCAAGTTTATGGTCTGTCAGAAAATTTGCCCCTGCAGTTTGTATTACAGATGTAGCCACCTTTATCTTGACTGGCTGAGGCTTTTTGTCCCGATCGAGCATACGCAGCGTACCAGGGCGTAGGGAGGCGCGCCTAGTCACAGAGAGGCGTACCTAATCGCACAGAGGCAGAGCGTTTGGCGTTACCTTTACGTGTAATACCTGCGATCATCCACCAGATGTCACTTTTTACAAACACCAGTGCGCATGCATGTGGTCTCCCGTAAAATAGAATACTGAAATATATAATAAGGACTACTTTACTAAGGCGTCTCATTACGCTGCATACAGTAAATACTCATTACGCTGCATTATTTAATACAGTAAATACTCATTACGCTGCATGATTTAATACAGTATATACGGTACAGACGCAAATAGTACAGCATACAGTATATGATCCATCTACAGTACTTTATGAATATGTGAGCGTCCAAGTCCCGCAGACAAAACAACATAAAACTAGTAGTGTACACTAGAGATGGCTACTGACTCACTGTCTCAACACAGTGACTCGAATCATCAGGAAGTATGAATGATTTGAGTCACTCACTGTTTAATGAGTGGAGACAGCTGCAGCAGCAGCCTCTCTCAGCCAGAGGGAGGAAACTCAGTATGTCCTTCAGTCAGTGTGTTCTGCTGTGTGTCTTTAGCTGTGATTGGCCAGAGGCTATACCAGGTGACACCCAGTGGGAGGGGGGAGGGAGCAGTCACGACTCACCAGTCAGTGAGTGCTGTGCTGCTGTGCCTGAGTCATGTCATGAATCATGATTCATCCTGAGTCTGCCAGTGAGTTGAGACAGTTGTACACTGTGTAGACTCAGTGACTCAGTGGATGGATCTGATTCATGCAGCATAAGCCTGCAGGAGGTGGAGCCCCTGTGGTATAGGGCTCTCAGCTCAGTGTTCTCAACTCACTGTTCCTGCTCAATGTGATTGTGGGTGGCAAACTCCCTGGAGGCTAGATAGTGGATAATATAATAAATACAAGCCCACCTAAAATTATCTAATTAGCAAAGTATGCAAAGTAAAAAAAAAATGTTTTTATTTGGTTTAGTTACAGACTGAATGATGTGTTTCATGGCTATTAAGCTTTCTTTCCTCAGCCAGAAGTAATGTGCATATTCTGTAACTAGTATGCAATAAGTGGTTATTAATAATATATCAACATAACACTGAATCTATGTTAATATATTATTAACAATCAATTCAATGCATAAGCAGCTGCCTCCCCCAGATACACTGCACAATCACTGCAGCTGAATAACTCCCTCCATGAGTCCAGCACTGATCCTCCAACACTGGCAACTCACTGATTCATGTGCAGTCTCTGCAATACATTCCACTACAAATGAGTCATGACTCATGTGCCGAGACACTGACTCGAGACACTTCACTGAACTGAGTCATGTGTCTCTACTCAGTTCAGTGAATCACTTTGCCCATGACTAGTGCACACTGTTGCAAATGGACGTGTTAGAAGTTCACTATTGCCTCTTGAGATTAGGAATTTTGTACAGTTTGTTAGCGTCCTAATCCCGTAGCCACTACAGCATAATCAAAACCAATGGATTTATTCATCTGTCTGCAGCGAAGTGGTGAAGTGTTCCGCTTCCTATACTCAAAGTCCTGAGTTCGATTCCTAAAGTACGAATGCATGTTAGTTTTTTCCAGACACTTTATTATTTTTTTTATTCACATAAACCAGGGCAAAGCTGCAGGAGCGGTTCTACTGTTAAGGTTCTATGCACCATACAGTACACATACAATTCTGTAGCAGGGCAGACTCAACAGAAATGGCTACCACCTATGACTCCTTGCCCCACGGAGGCCCTAGGCTATGGAGCAAGTAACAGTCCAGATTTTGCAGGCTACGGGGCAATGCTGAAGGAGCATCACAATCTCCTAGCCAAAATACACAGGGGCGATAGAGATAAGCAAGGTCTATGCACATTACGTTATATCGGGCTCGATCGCATAGCAAACTGACAAAACACAAGTTTTACATAAAGCAGGGCAAAGCTGCAGGAGAGTTTCTACTGTCAAGGTTCTATGCACGTACGGAACACATACAATTCTATAGCAGGGCAGACTCAATTGAAATGGCTGCCGCCTGTGACTCCTAGCTCCATGGAGGCACTAACAGCACAGATTTTGCAGGCTACGGGGCAATGCTGAAGGAGCGTCAGAATCCCCTAGCTAAAATACACAGGGGCGATAGGGATAAGCGAGGTCTATGCACACAGGGCCGGATTAACAATGGGGCGGATGGAGCTGCAGCTCCAGGCCCCCCATCAAAATAGGCCCGAAGACTCTGCTGTGACTGCTGTAGATAGGAATTTTGTTTTCCTGCTACAGCAGCCTTCTACACGGATGTCCGATGTCCCGCCCCCCAGCCGCGACCTCTTCCCCCCCCCCCCCCGACCCCCACCGCGAGCCTCCCTTCTCCTGCTCCTGCGGCACTGGCGTGTGGTATGTGCTAATGGCGGCGCAGTGAAAGGCTGCGTCACCAGCCCTGGCCTCACAGCGATGTCAGCGCATGTGATGTCGCACAATCACCGGCCCATCACCACCGCACATGCTCTGAAGGAATCAGCAGCAGCACAGCAACAGCCACTGAGCAGGCTGTTCCGTGTAGGCGTCCTGTGCCTGGCTGAGTCTCATGAGGTGAGGGGCTGGCTTTTAGTATAACTTAGACAGTGACTCTACTCTATGGTTATGTTTATGTATATAATATATATATATGTATTATTTAAACACATACAAACACACATACATATACTATATATATATATATATATATATATACTATATATATGTATATATATATATATATATCTCCCAAGTGGAAGAACACGGCACTCATAGGATTTATTCATAAGCAGCAAGCTGATTCAAAGCCCAATTCCCCATATTCGGCACCTGGGCACCTTCCCTGTTTTGGAATTCTCTTGGTGTGCCAGTCCTTCCATTGCTAGCTATATATATATATAGCTATATATATATATATATATAGCTATATATATATATATATACACGTGTATATGTCTACACTGTATATAGCTGTGTGTGTGTGGTGTATATACATAAGCACTGTGTGTATGTATATATATATATATATATGTACACACACACACACGCACACATAATGTACATACTGTATGTTTTTAGTTATATATATATCTATGTGTGTCTAATATATATATATATATATATATATATATATATATCTGTGTACAAAAGAAGCTAACAGCGCCACAGATGCAGTATCTAGGGTATATACAACAGTATGGGAAAAGTTACGTTCCGAAATAGTTAACAGAACATATCCTGGTGGACACTCCCTTCAAAATATTAGGGCGTCAGCTAACGAACCTCAAAAATATGTAGGCACTGGTATATATGCCTATAGGTTAGAAAATCTCGCAAGATTCGTATTCTATATAAAGAGCCGCGCGTCGCCGCCATTTTCACTTGTGCACTGGAGATTGAACGGAGAGGACGTGGCTGCGTTCTCTCCCTGAAAAGCGCCGTAATCTGTGCTCAGTGTGCTGCAAATATCTGTGCTCAGTGTGCTGCAAATATCTGGGCTCAGTGTGCTGAAAATATCTACGTTCTCTGCCTGAAAATGCTCCATATCTGTGCTCAGTGTGCTGCAAATATCTGTGCTCAGTGTGCTGCATTGTGGGGACTGGGGACCACCAGTATATAATTATAGTAGTACAGTACAGTAGGCCATTGCTGTATCTTGCAGATCTGTGTCAAGTATACTATCTCTGTGCTGCATTATTGTGAGCAGTATATAGTAGGACAGTGCAGTATTTTGGTGACCATCAGTATACATATATAGTACAGTACAGTAGGCCATTGCTGTATCTTGCAGCTCTGTGTCAACTATACTATCTTTGTGCTGCATTATTGTGAGCAGTATATAGTAGGACAGTGCAGCATTTTGGTGACCAGCAGTATACATATATAGTACAGTACAGTAGGCCATTGCTGTATCTTGCAGCTCTGTGTCAAGTATACTATCTCTGTGCTGCATTATTGTGAGCAGTATATAGTAGGACAGTGCAGCATTTTGGTGACCAGCAGTATACATATATAGTACAGTACAGTACAGTAGGCCATTGCTGTATCTTGCAGCTCTGTTTCATCTATACTATCTCTGTGCTGCATTATTGTGAGCAGTATATTGTAGGACAGTGCAGCATTTTGGTGACCAGCAGTATACATATATAGTACAGTACAGTAGGTGTTATGAGCCACGGCAGTGGCTCATTCCTGTTTTGCATTTTGGTTATGTATTTTATATTATACTTCTGTTTCTGTTCCCCGTGGGTGTCATGGGGTGTCCGGAGTCCACCCTTAAGGAGAGGGTACTGTTATGAACCACAAGTAGTGGTTCATTCCTGTTTGCTTTCCGTTTATGTATTTTATTGTTATAGTTCTCTTGCAGGCCAGGATTTCCTTTGCTCTGGCTTAGAAAGACTCTTGTTGGCCGCCAGTGGTGAGTCTGTGTAATTGCAGCCTGTTTCCATGTGTTTAGCCTCACCTGTCTGTTAATTGCACCTGTCAGTTTGGAGTCATGCAGCAGGGCAGCTGCACGACATAATTAATTAGGGTCCCTGCTGTGATTGGAAGAAATCCTTGTTATATTCTGTCTCAGTGCATTACACAGACGCCGGTGATAGCTTCTGTCTAGCTGCTTCTGGCCTTGAAGCATTCCTGTCCAGGAGTCCAGTGTCTGATCCAGTGTCTGATCCAGTGTCTGATCCAGTGTCCTGTCTTGAAGTATTCCTGTCCAGGAGTCCTGTGGCTTTGCCTGTGTCTGATCCAGTATCCTGCCTTGGAGCATTCCTGTCCAGGAGTCCTGTGGCTTTGCCTGTGTCTGATCCAGTATCCTGCTTCTAGGTGTCCACTGGTCTGTCATTTAGAATTCTGACTGTCCTCCGGTCCTGAGAGCCTGTGTCAGCTACTTTGGGGGTTCCTGTCCTTTTGCCAGTATTCGTACCGGTTCCGTGAGTAGCGGCTCTGCCGCATCCATCGGCCTAGGCTGCAGCATCTTGTTATATTTGTTTTGGAGTTTCTGCAGAGGTTCTGCATTGGCTGTCCGCGCCGGTATATGACAGTGTCGTGTAGGCATGTGGACAGCATTGCCTTTGTT
Organism: Pseudophryne corroboree; assembly: GCF_028390025.1. Taxonomy (NCBI): domain Eukaryota; kingdom Metazoa; phylum Chordata; class Amphibia; order Anura; family Myobatrachidae; genus Pseudophryne; species Pseudophryne corroboree. Next base: position 442,251,718 of record NC_086446.1, read on the forward strand.
GTTAGTCTTGGCGGCTGAGCCGCGCATACTTTCATTTAGTTCTGTAGCGCCCCTAACTCTGTATTTCTGTCTTTAGTTAGAGAATCCCCTTGTCATCATCCCGTCTCAGTTTACGCCTTGTCTCCAACTAAGACCGGGGGGCATCGGAGTTGGGCAGACATAATCCGCCCTTCAAACGCGGCTACCAAGGGCCAAAGAAACCATAGTCTCGCAGGGGTAAGCTGACTACAAGGGTGAGACAACGGAGTCAGGGTTCCGTAGGGGTTGCTGCCGAGCTCCGTATCTATTGCAGCATTACGTTCCTGTACTCGGAGCTTGTCCACCCTGTTCCCAGAGTTCCGAGTACAGTGCACGTAACATTAGGCCATTGCTATTGATATATTACTGGCATATAATTCCACACATTAAAAAATGGAGCACAAAAATGTGGAGGGTAAAATAGGGAAAGATCAAGATACATTTCCACCTCGTGCTGAAGCTGCTGCCACTAGTCATGGCCGAGACGATGAAATGCCATCAACGTCGTCTGCCAAGGCCGATGCCCGATGTCATAGTAGAGAGCATGTAAAATCCAAAAAGCTAACGTTCAGTAAAATGACCCAGAAATCTAAATTGAAAGCATCTGAGGAAAAGCGTAAACTTGCTAATGTGCCATTTACGACACAGAGTGGCAAGGAACGGCTGAGGGCCTGGCCTATGTTCATGGCTAGTGGTTCAGCTTCACATGAGGATGGAAGCACTCATCCTCCTGCTAGAAAACTGAAAAGAATTAAGATGGCAAAAGCACAGCAAAGAACTGTGCGTTCTTCTAAATCACAAATCCCCAAGGAGAGCCCAATTGTGTTGGTTGCGATGCCTGACCTTCCCAACACTGGACGGGAAGAGGTGGCGCCTTCCACCATTTGAACACCCCCTGCAAGTGCTGGAAGGAGCACCCACAGTCCAGTTCCTGATAGTCAAATTGAAGATGTCACTGAAGTACACCAGGATAAGGATATGGGTGTTGCTGGCGCTGAGGAGGAAATTGACAAGGAGAATTCTGATGGTGAGGTGGTTTGTTTAAGTCAGGCACCCAGGGAGAAACCTGTTGTCCGTGGGATGAATATAGCCATTCATACAAAAAGATACCACTGTTTATATAGGCGCTTAGTGACGAACTGGATGAACTTGATAGTTCTTTTGTTGTTCACAAAATGTTTCCTTAAACAGAAAACATATACAACAAATAATGCAGATGGTACTATTCAGATATTATCATACAGAAAGGTTCTAATTTCAGACTCCTACCAGAAGAGATGGTCTACTAAAGTGTAGACAAACGAGCATAAGGGGAGCGGACCACTGCCAGTCACGTTTTTTCCATCATAGTAGTGTCATATTCCATAATTGTATAAAAAACATAAATGGAAAACTCCACGTAGTGTAATACAGTTTTATTTACATAAAATTCTAAAAACAATTTGTAAAAAAAGCCACAAGGAGAATATAAGGTGGACTCTCACCAGAGATAATGGTCTACGTGCAAGGTAGACTAAAATCGCATGTGTGTATATCGCAGGCGTCCCTGGACAGATGTTCAGCACAACAGAGGGTCCGATGAATATTCTCCTTTCCTCCTGACCTTATAACTATCTGTATTATTTATTTATTTACTTTTCCTGTTTTTTTGAACAATTTCTTCTCTGTTTAATTTCTTCACTTTAGTGAGGGCTTCAGAGATTTCTTCTTGTGCGTATCCACTTGCCAGAAATTGACTACTCATCTCATCTGCTTGGGATATAAACATGTCCTCCTCTGTACAGTTTTTCTTTAATCTTTGAAATTGGCCTTATGGTATTGTCCTAAGCCAATTATCATGATGGCAACTGTGTCTATCCAGATATGTTCTGTAATCTGTAGGTTTTACATAATTCTTAGTTTTGATCATTCCCTCCTCAATATATATAGTCAAGTCCAAGAAGTTTACCTCTTGAACACTAATATCAAATGTAAGGCCTATATTTCTATCATTATTGTTGAGGAAAGTGCAAAACATATCCAACGTCTCTCTATCTCCCCTCCAAATGAAGAGTATATCGTCGATATATCTATACCATGACACCAGGTTCGCCCCATACGGGTTACTGGACCAAACAGACTTTTGCTCCCAGCAACCCATAAAGATGTTAGCATAACTTGGGGCGAACCTGGTGCCCATGGCTGTACCCCGCTTCTGTAAAAAGAAGTGATCTTTAAAGATGAAAAACTTATTATACAGAATAAAATTTATACCCTTTGGAGACATTCTTGTAAATCCTGGGTTAGGGAACATAGACTGAGAGTATATTTCACTGCCTCTATTCCATGATTGTGATCTATATTGGTGTATAGGGAATTAACATCCGCCGTCACCAATATAAAATCCTCCTGCCACTGAATCCCTTCTAGGATGCATAATACGTCTCCCGTATCTTTCAAATGAGATGGATTCATAAGTACCAATGGTTGTAGGTAATGATCTATAAACTGCAATAAATTCGCAGTAATAGATCCAATCCCCGAGATTATGGGTCTTCCGGGGGGGGAGGGTTTCTGCATCTTTGTGGACCTTAGGGAGGACATAAATTGTCGGAATAACTGGTTCTTCTATTATAAGGAATTTACTCTCATTTTCTGATAACACCCCTTTTTTATTATATTTATCCACAAATTCTTTAAATAATATTATTGTCTTTTTGGTGGGGTCTCCCCTAAGTCTTCAATAAGTGTTCTTATCCTCCAATTGCCGATAAACTTTGGCTTCGTAATCCTTTCTATCTAAAAGGACGACACCCCCCCTTATCGGACGGTTTAATAATGAGATCTTTATTTGATGTTAAACTCTTTATCGCTTCCCTTTCCATTTTTGATAGATTGGGTTTTATTTTATTTTATTTTTATTTTTTTTATAGATTGGGTTTTATTTTATTTTTTATTTTTATTTATTTTTTACAAGAGGAAGGGATTTAGCACATCCTATTACTAAAAATATCAAGAGGTGCTATCATGCTGAGGCTTCTAATACTATGCTGGAGGAAGAGAGATGCAGATGCACACTCTTAGCACTAAGAACACTGATACAAATAATTTAAATAAACTCTCACAATTAACATGGAGTGTAATTGAAGTTCTTAGCATACATTTGGGCAAATATGCGGGCCCATGTGCCGCGGCCAGGCGACTTCATCACATGGGTCCCTAACATTCCTAATACATAAAAAAGGTGACATTATTTTATTATTTATTTATTAACAGTTTTTTATATAGCACAGCATATTCCTTTGCGCTTTACAATTAGAACAACAGTAATATAACAAACTGGACAAAAACAGACAGACATAGAGGTAGGAGGGCCCTGCTTGCAAGCTTACAATCTATAGGGAAATAGGCATTGATACACAAGGATAGATGCTACCTATTGCATAATGGTCCACCAGATTGCTAAGTACGTAATGGGTTGTATGATATGATCAACCAGCAATGTTGGTGAAAGGTCAGGAGGGTGTGAGAGCAAAGACAGACAAAATATGTGAGGTTATGTGTTCTGTACAGAGAGGATGTAATAATTATATAGGGAAGCATTGAAGGTTATGTGGGTGGGTCTGGAATGTGATAAGCTTGTCTGAAGAGGTGAGTTTTCAGGGAACGGTTAAAGGTTTGGAGACTAGGGGTGAGTCTTATCATGTGTGGGATGGCATTCCACAGAGTGGGTGAAGCCCGGATAAAGTCCTGTCATTTTGAATGGGAACAAGTAATACGTGTGGATGAGAGACGCAGATCTTGTGCAGAGCGAAGAGGTCGGGTAAAGAGATATTTTGAGATGAGTGAAGAGATCTATGTTGGTTCAGTTTGGTTAATAGCCTTGTATGTAAGAAAAAGTATTTTATATTTTATACGATAGAATACCAGTAGCCAATGGAGGGACTGACAAAGCGGATCTGCAGACGATGAACATCTAGTGAGGAAGATTAGCCTCACAGCTGCATCCAGAATGGATTGTAGTGGTGAGAGCCTATGTTTGGGAAGACCATTCAGGAGACTATTACAATAATCAATGTGGGAGATAAATGAGAGCATGGATTAGAGTTTTTGCTGTGTCTTGTTTAAGATATGGTCGTATTTTGATATGTTTCTTAAATGTATGTATCATGATTTTGAGACAGATTGAATGTGGGGAACAAAGGACAGATTAGAGTCACGAATGACACCTAGGCAGCGAGCTTGTTGGGGCTCAGCACCTGACATGGACAAATCTTCATTTAAACACAATGACATAATTTCGTTAAGTTTATAAATCCACTGACTTTCTCATTGTAGCAGCAACTTGTGTCTATGGACCTTATTGAGCTTTAGTTTTCATACAGGTGGCATGATGGACATTGATATTATCATATAATCATTATCTTCCTTCATTAACATTTTTTTGAAGCCTAACTCTAGCATTCATGCGTTTATTGTTATTCATACTTGCTATATGCAGCATTGCACAATATATTGTTCAGTACGTTTTTGTGCATTGTATTATGATAGCTTCATGTTAGCATCTATTAATACAGTGTGATTAATGTTTATGTTATTTTGGTTGCCCTGATACCTCATACCCTGTTTTGATTGGTCACTTTAGGTCACATGGAGGAGGTTCTCTCCGTGTCCCTGGACGCAGCGTGCGTCAGATGACGTCATTTTGATGCGCTGCGGTGCACGGTGGGCGGCGAGATGGGCAGTTCCTAGAGTATAAGAGGTAAGTGTTTGTATGTTTGGTGTGACTTGCCCTCTGACGAAAATGCAGCTGTCTGAGCATTGAAACGTTGTTTAACTCTCACCTGCCTGGTCTTCTTATTTTGAGTGCCGCCATTTAAAGACTTTTGCATTACGCTGTACATATTGGTACAGCTTGGACTGGAGGGCACCGGTTTTCTATTTGTTTAACCATCTATGTTATACATTGAGGAGTGCCGCTTCACCAGATTATATATCTCTTTGGGACACAGCTACACGTGTCTTAAACAGTAGCGGGCACCCTCTGCATGTTACTTTTACCTGGTCGGGATTGTGAATCTCTTTTTAGCACCTTGCACATTGCACTTTGTGGTTGCACTCAGCCTTCTACACCACAAAATAACTGTTTTGTTCAGTTTAGTGGCTGTTGGTGAGGACTCTATCGTGGCAGATGATACTGGTGAAGGATGTAGTGGATTACAAACAATAGTCGAATTAACGCTTGGAGAAGTACGTAGCTTCTCTGATTCTGACTATGCCAATATCCTGTTTAAAGAAAATCTATCAGTTATGGGCGGAATTCCAGACAACTTGTACTTGTATCATGAAATTTTAAAATTGAAACGACGTGAAACAGATTACTTATATCATGGCGTCACTCTCTCTGATTATATCAGAGAGAAAAAAATCTCACTGGGTTTTCGGGTGAAAAACGTGCCAACCATTGGACGTCACAACATCCCGTTTTGCAAAACATGGACATCTATCTTGAACAAATGTTCCTTTGATCTCATGTTGGCTGTTAAAGAGGAGGTCACCAGAGAATTATCATCCATCCGTGCCAAAATAGCTACTTTTGAATAAAGTCATCAAGCTACATTACAATCTGACAGCACATCCAATTGGAGTGAAAAATTATCGTCACAGATTGATAAGTACAAAAAAGACCTCATTAACTACAAAAGGCAAAAGATGGAAAAAGTCAACCATGATTATGAGAGTCATCAAGTTTATCCGTGGCTCACAGGTGGCAACACTGTCAAACAGGGATTTAGAAGGAGTCCTTTCTCACAATTTAACAGACAGGGTTTGGATACGGAGACCTCTCAGGAGGACTCTTCTTTGGCAAATGATTTTGATAATACATCACGGCCCCGCAGTCAGGCCCCTGTAGGGGTACGTACATGGGCACAAATCACCCACAACGAAGGCAATACACGAGGCACGGGGGGCAAGACCAAAAGGACTGGGCGGCAAATGGCCACCCTTACCTCCTCGGAAGTAGATGGAACTGATGTTCAATCAAATAATGCCATCTTCAATTTATCTTCAAGATCGTTTAACAAGTTTGAAATTGCTGTATTATCCAAAGGCTTTAATTTTGTACCTACGGCACA